>NC_057799.1:221506428-221681904 GCF_018294505.1 Triticum aestivum
GGGGGCGGCGGCGGGGGGCGGTGGTTGTCGGGGAGGAGACAGAAACAGAGAGATGGAGGGCGGGGTGGGGCTCGGCCGTTAGTTAGGTTAGATCTTTGCCGTCCGCCCCACTTTTGTCATCCGCTTTTTTTCTCTTTGCCGTCTGCTGGCAGACGGCAAAGAAGGGGGCTCGCTAAGTTTTTATGATCAGCTCGTTAGCGGGGGCCACCTCTCTCTTTGCCGTCTGCCAGCTGACGGCAAAGATTCTTTGCCGTCCGCTAGCGGACGGCAAAGAATTGGCTGATGGCAAAGACCTTCTTTGCCATCAGCCAGTTCGTTGTCGTCCGTTTTCCTGAAGCGGACGGCAAAGACCTTCTTTGCCGTCAGCCAGCAGACGGCAAAGAACTGGCAAACGGCAAATAAGCTAATTCCAGTACTGACCTCATTGTTGAGCAATTAAAAAAGAAAGTCTCCGGAACAATCAAGCATGGTGGCCGTTGCCGCCTGCCGGCGCCGTCCATCCCCATGCCTCAGCCCATTCCGACCACCAGTCACCACCACGCTCCACTCCTCCTGACCTTATCTCTCATCTTCCATTTTTTCGATGACATTCTCGAGATACTAGTTTTCCGATAAAATTCTCGAAATATCATTTGTTTTTACACATGGGATTACTCCTGCATGGGTAGATCACAACATGTGTTTTGTAAAAAAATGCATATTTATGTTCCATGCAATGCACGAGCATCTTGCTTGTAATTATATAACGCAAATCACGGGTAGGAAGTGACATTTTTTTACACAACCACGTTAACATGGCCACGTAAATCACTAGCTAAAGTAAATACCATTATACTTATATCCCGATGCAAAAGGTTGAGTACATGTCCGAAGAATAGAGTCGCACACATGCACTCTGTCTCTCAGAATCACACACACACCTGTTACGTGACACCCACTTAAGCAGACACGTATGTTACAATTTGTGCACCCGCGGGTACACATGATGCTGCGCATTTATTTAAGCCGGACGGCGAACCCAAACAGTAGCTGCATTCATCCCCTCCCGCCACCTCTTCTCCAGTCGCCGTCGCCCGGTAGCCATGGCCCGGCCGAAGGTAACAACATACACCATACTCCCGCCGGAGCGGCTGTTTAATCTGGAAATTTTAGTGGTCATGCATGCATCTTTTTGTGCTAGCACTCCTATATAAGGGTTGACCGGTCGCTTCCCGCGGACGTGCGCGGGCGGTGGAAGAGGAAGGAGAAGGTAAGCGGGCTTTTGAGTAACGTTTTTTACGGCAATTTCTTAGGAAACTGAGTGCAATAATTGAGTAGTTTTGCAAACTACCAGTACTACACATGAAACGGTTCCAAACCTATACTCCCTTGCCAGCGCGCGCTTCCCGCGTGAAACGGTCAGCGTCGCCCTGGAGCGTCAGTGCCGCATTATTGCCCGGCCAGAGCGGAGGCGACCTCTCACTGGCGTCAGCTTTGAAGTGGCGCGACGCCGAGAGAGCGCCGCTTCCCGGTGCACCGAATGCTCCGCGTCGAGGCTGGCCATCGACCGGGGTGATGCCCCCTTCCGTTCCGCACTCTAATCTGGTGCATGACACGTATTACGTTGACCCGGATGCTGCTGGCCGTCCCACATGTCGGCGAAGCAGTACGTAGTAGTAAGAAGAAGCAAAGAATCAGGCGGTATAAGTCTTTCTAGAGATTCCAACAAGTGACTAGACTACACCGCGTGTAGTATCTCAAATCTCAAATCTCCCTTCTGGTTTATAGGGCTCAAATCTCAAATCTCATCAACCAAGGCATTTTGCGATTGGAGGAATGTATCTCGTACTTTACAAAACTACCCTAATTAAACTCATGCATTATTATGTAGTTCTCTCGTTTTCCTCTCCGCCTTGGTCGCGGTGCACAATATTGACCACTCCTATATGACTAGCCGCTCTATCTACATGCGGGACATCAAAGCATTTGGGCCCGCGTGCCATCCATTGAATCACAGCGAGGTGCTACAGTCGTAACACACCGGTCACCCCGGTGTGGCCGTCATGACCCGTCATATCACAAAACCCACACCTTTACCAGCAGTAGTAAAGTGGCCTAGAAGTTGGACTGGACGAAGAAACCATCATTTCACTGGAACGCTCGTTGAAGCCCTTTCTCCTCTTTCTTGAAGAAAACCTCACTCCAGGCTACTCACTTTTGCCATTTTTCTTCTGTACCGACGAAGGAAAGGTGGGCGAATCAGTGATGCTGCTATATTTTCATTCCAAGAATCTTCTTTTTGCGAAGCACTGACCGATTCTCGCAGCCTATTCTTTTCCCGTTTCATTGCGATTGTGGTTTCCTTTCGATTGCTTTTTGTTTGTTAGTTCATTGATGGATCCTGGAGCACTAGGCAAAGAGTTGCCGACGGACAACCAACTGGAGACAGCGATCTCCAGGAAGCGAGCACCGACCAATGAGTTGACCATGTTGGCGGGCCAACCCAAGGAGATGAAGAACTCCAAGAAACAAGCACTGGCCAAAGAGTTGACGACGTTGGCGGTCGAACTCCTCAAAGAAAGTTGGAGGAACAGCAACGGCCCCACCGTGCCTACCCCAGAAACTCTGATGGCCACCTTTGCGAGGCTCAAGGCCAAGTTTGAGGAGATAGTCACCGTTGAGAAGCAGTATTCCCCTGACAATGTGATGGCCCCCATCGAGGATGAGGAGGTGGCCCCCGGAGGGATGGGATCCCCCGGTGAGCTACACAAGGTAAAAAATAATGGCTTATTACCGAATGTTGTGGTTTTTGATTATTTGCAATGTGCTTTCTAATATGTTAGGGTTGTGCAGGTGCCGGTGGACGTCCTTGATGATTCCGATGTCGCGGCCCGTCTTGTGGACAACGCCCCAGAGATCGTTGTCGATGTCACGGTCCGTCCTGTTGGCATCCCCCCGAAGATCGATTCCGATGCCGCTGTCCATCCCATGGACATCGCCCCAGAGATCGATTCCGATGTCGCGGTCAGTCCTATGGACATTGCCCTAGAGATCGATTCCCATGCCGCCGTTCGTGCTGTGGTCATTGCCCGAGAGATCGATGACAAGAAATAGTTGGTCGCGCTAATCCTTCAGGGTAGTTTGCATTGCCCTGTGTTTAGTTACCAGAACGATGCGTGTTATCAAACCATCTTAGGGCTAGTGCACTGTCTTTTGTGGGAGGTACTTGCTACTTTTGTTTGATAGTGATTCATGCGAACCCTCTCCGAGTTATGGGAACAGATGTATCCTCACCAGCTTTTGATGTAATATATGGCATGCTCAAATGTAAGTTTGAACTGTTTATCATATCAGCAGGGCTTATTTGATGATTCTTGGTGTTAGTAGGCTAGCTACTGTGCGAGCTATAGTACTTGCAAAACACTCACCAAAGAGAAATGTTGGGGCTGATGAGCTCGTGGTACGCTTATACTGATCCGTCATCGATCGGCCAATAGCCCAAGCTCCTAAAATTGTAGGCTTAGCGATCGATCAGACAATAGTCGACACGGATACATTCAGGTCTCATTTGGTTCATAGGTTAGGAAAATCGTAGCAAAAGTACAGAGACGTACAACACAAAATCATAGCAGTACAAAGACGTCCCTCCGTTTCAAAATAGATGAGTCAACTTTGTACTACTAACTTTGAAATGGAGGGAGTACAGATCCTAGGCGGGCTAGTTTGGCCTAGTGGGTTTTAGTGATATGACGTGGTACAGTGCCGTCCAGTCTTCGCGTGTGGTAGCAGTACTGCGGGTAGAGTAAGTTTGCTTGAAGAAGCGGAATTCAACGAAGTCATGATGGTTCCTTCGTCCGACTAACTTACAGTGGGAAAGGTTGAGCCTGCGCTACGACCGGGGTGGACCAGGATAATTTTGTGCATGGCAGGTGGACCAGGATGGTCGACGTCCCACATGTCGGTGAATGAAATTATTCTTTCCGATATAGTGCACAAGGAATGAGTATTCATTGTTTATTTTTGATGAAACCTATTGTCTCCACTGTTACGAATGGAGGAGTGTGAAACACGGCAGCCCAGTGAACTTGGCATGTGCACCACTCCCTCCTTCCTCATGTCTACCATAGTGTTGACTATAAGGTTACAACTTTTTCTCACTTTCTCTCTATCTATTTCCTCTCAGATGTTTTTTACCTTTCTTTTTTAGACACAATATTTTTATGCCTCTTTTTTTAAAATTAGTTTTTTATACCTAGGAGCACGTGTAGAGACGAGCTCCTGCAGATCCCACTCCTTGACTTTGTCAATGCCTCTCTCTCCTCCACATAGGCGGGTTTGTTGAGAAGACAAGATATGATCTCTTAGCACAATATGTTTCACCATGTTTTTAGGAATAACTAGTTATTGAAGATAAGGCTAAGAGATGATCCATTGTACACATGTTTTTTTGTCATCTCTAAATTACATGCAAGACTTATGATAAGACTATCTTATCAACCATTGTACATGCCCTTTATAGCCCAGAATTTTACTGGTACTACTTGCTACGAATGCGGGCAGGTGGCCTCTGAGGGGGGAGCGCGCGCGGGGAGGTGGTGGGGTGGGGGAGGGGTTCTGGTGCGCCAGGGCGGTAAGAAGAGGGATTGGAAGCGACGCGGACTCCCGCATGGCCCACCTCACATTATCGCCACATATTTCTTGGAGTCCGTGCACGGCGGGTGGGCGATCTCTTCTCCCTCCCCCGTCTCTCTCCTGTCAGCCGACGCCCGCCGAGCAATTAGATTTCGGCTATCGACGGTTTATTCAATTGCAGTCCCACATGTCAGTGAAAATGCAAGACAACGTGTGTCCCCTCTGGTGAGCGGCGTGCGAGCTGGACTGTCGGGGGTGCGACGTGAACGCGACGTGTACGAGTTGTAAGTGTGCCGCCTTTTCCTTTTGAACTTGCAAAGCGTAACATTTTCGTGCGATCGATTGATAGAAATCCAGAACAAAATGATGAGGGCGCTGCTTTCCCGCGCGTTAGGCGGGTTAGTTTGAGTGATATGACGTGCTACAGTGCCGTCCACTTTCTCCATTTTTATGTAAGTAAGAGTCTACACTCTTACGTGGGAGGAGTGCAAAACACGGCAGATCTGATTTTGATCGAGGGATAACTGTTCCCTGCGAAATAATGGAGCACTGTTAGCGATTGTAGCATGATAGTTAGGGCATCTCCAGCGCTGGCCCTCAAATTTACACCGGCATCTGTCCGAGGACACTGGTGGATGCCATCCAATGCTGCCCGCATACCTTTCGACAACTATATGAACTAACCGAACGAAATTCGTGCAAACAAAGCAAATTTCAAATTGACCGGATGAAATTCATTACATTTCGAGAACTTTTCCTATAAACTGGATGAAATTCATTACATATTTCACACAAACCGTACTAAAACCTACTGTAAACCTAATCGAAACGATCGTCGGGCCCTGACCACCATGTCCGGCCATGAACCCGAGAAAGCCGGCCATTGCCTTTGCCTCCTCCTTATCCGCCTCGATAACCTCCTCCACCGGAGCACAAGGTTATGTAGATTTCCGCCTCCACGTCGTCGTCAAGCGGCTAATCGGCCGCCGATTTTTATCCCACCAAGCTTGGTGTCGACTGAGTGGAGGAGCGGTGGCCTTCTTGGGACCAGAGCGGTGGTGACCTACCGTGTACTACTCTTCCTCGCTGCCGGCTGCGCCCGCGCACGCGCGCCGGCTTCGTGGTCGTGGCGGCGGAGGCCGGCCGGGGGGGAGCCGGCGATCTCCTTCATCTGGTCTGTGAGAGTACGTCCAGGAGAGCTTTGGAGTGCGCCCGGAGCGGAGCCACCGATGTCCTTCGTCTGCTCCTGTGACAGTACGTCCAAGAGAGCTTTGGAGTGCCCGGAGGCCATGGTTGGAGTGGTGCCAACAGAAGGAAGGGACCGGAGGAGAATGAGTGTGGGTCTTTGGCTATGGCTGGGAGCTGGGGCTCAAGTTAATATAGCGGGCGAATGGCAATGAGCTGCGGTAGACGGATGGATGGCTGGCACCGGAGTAGGTTCGTCGGTAGCCGTGGTGTCATTAACGCGGGGCAGTCGGGATGCCGCGCGGGTGGTGCTCTCTCGGCCATCGCGTTGCTGCAATGCCAGCGCCAGTGAGAGGTCGCGTCGGGCGTGAATGCGGACGCTGCTTCAGTGACTTAACCGCAGGTGCGTTGTCTCACTAACATGTGACACACCAACTGCACCTGCAGTTAAGACCAGTGAATGCGGCATTGACGTTCTGGAGAGACGGTGATCGTTTCAGGCAGGAAGCGCGCGCTAGCGATGGAAGGGGTTTCGGTAGGCTAGGGCGGTCAAACGCTGGCGTGGTGGTAAAATGTGAACTCATGGATGACGAGCCTTTGAAGCGTATGCGGCACGTATTGACAACCAGGCGTCCATGCAACCGCCCATGTCGCCAGCTAGCATTCGACGACCACCATTAGACACCACACAACCATACATAACTTACGAATACTGGACGAATCGATCAGACACACACTCGTGTGCAGTGGCACTATGATCGGTTGCTCACGATAGTACATACTCCGCACCATAGTACCCTCTCTAGCTAGGCTGTTTTATAGATTGTCGTCGTGATGGACGATATACATGAGCAAGGCGCCGAGTCACGAGTATGACCGTTGGTGTTGAGCCAGGTGAATACATGCTCGGTGTTCGCGGAGGCCTCCAGCAAACGTCTAAGCAGTAATGTCACATACGCATAATTTTGGTTTTTATTTCTTTGTCCACTGACAGGTAGGCCCGCATAGATAGATAGATAAAGAACACGAGCTGACGAGGCGCATGTGGATTCTTTGACTGTTCAACCAGACAAATACGGAGCTATACATTGAGCCAGTGGTCGTATAATCACCATATCTCGTATACAATGACCAAAGTGAGCTATCAAGACAAGTTCAATGACCGCCAATGCATTTTACTCGGTAATAAATGACCAGGATTGAAGGGGAATCCAAATTTCCTTCGTCTTCTGTCCTTGAGCTCTTGACAAACCAGTGCACTTTAAGGTTGTCCGGCCACTCCACCCTAGAGCTGTCACCAAGCGTCGTTCATGCCACCGCGCTGCACACTAACCAGTAAGGAAGCGATGGCATCCCGTCGCGCCGAGTTCCTCGCCGCCCACGACCGCACACAGGATGGTAGGCAAGAGGTGGCATCCCGCCGTGCCGAGTTCATCCCTGCTCGCGACCTCACACCTATGTGGGCGGAATTTGAAGCTGCCAAAGCCGAATGGGCGGTAGAGAAAGAGGCGTCCAAAGCCGCACAGAGGGAGCGGAAAAGTCAGAAAGCACTCAAGAAAAGAGAGGCCCGCTGCCGCAAGAAAGAAGAGGACGCACGCGCTGCTGCGGAGAGGTCGGCGGAGATCCAAGCACGGTGGGGTGTCGCCGACAAAGCCGGTAAGGAGAACGACGGCGTCTGGCCAGCGTGTGAGAAGTAGTAGTACTAGTAGTTAGTGTGTGTCTGTGTCGCCCGTACGTTTGTTTAATTAATTACGAGCATGTAACAGTTACTGCTGTAGTTTTTAGAGCAAATTACCAGTACATTAGCCTAGACTCAATGGAAAAATTCCTATCCTGTGCATCAAATGGCATATCTTTCTCTATAGGAATTGAGATGCATGTCATCTCACTTCCTATGATTTTCATATTCCTATAAAATTCCTATCCTATGAACCAAAGGAGGCCTCTGCTGGAGTAACTACTGTAGCTAGCAGTACTACTGGTATAGTAGTTTTCTTCAAGAAGTGGAATTCAAAGTCATGATGGTTCCTTCGTCCGAGCAACTTCACAGTGGGTAAGGTTGGGCCTGTGATTTGACGACTCATTAGTAATTACTACGGTGCGACGACCGGGGTGACTCTCCCTTGGAGTCCTGCGGGCATGGCAAGTGGACCAGGATGGTCGACGTCCCACATGTCGGCGAGCGGAAGTATTCTTCCTGATATCGAGGAGCAAGAAAACCGCGTGGTATAGTATCAATAGTGATTTATATTTAATTTTTATTTCTAATGAATGCTAGCGTTTCAACTCTTACGACGAAGGAGTGCCAAACACACGGCACGTGCTGGATGTCGCACACGTCAGCGAAAGGAGTGGGACATGAACAGCGTGGTAGAGCGTCTCCACTTCTGTGTCGGAGACCACACGTAGTAGTACTACCGTACTAGTGGTATGAATGATACAAAGTGCGACCCGGAGAGAAAGACACGTCTAGTTGGAAGGTCTCGGGGCATACACATAAACAAATATAAAACCTAATATGTGCCTCCAATTAATATAGTTGTAGTAGAGTACTTAGTCACGTACGCCATAATATCACCGGGCATTACACGTACAACATTTAGTGGTAGTAAGAGACAAATACATATATGCCACGCATGTTCATACTATTTGTGCCTTTGTACTTCACTTATTGCGCTATGTTACACAGGTTCGCACGTCCACTCCTGGGTACATGTCCATCTCGTAGTTCCAGTCCCACGTGTTCTTCACATAGATGGGACGGTCCTTGCATGACACGTGCACCTTGATGCTAGATGTGTCGCGTGTTGGCAAAAGGATGAACAAAGCTCATGTAAAAAAATAGAGTGGAAGAACATAGATTCCCGACGACCGAGAAGGAGCAAGGAACCTCGGGGTGGAGCATCTGCAATCATAATATTTTATATTATTCAGTGATATAAAATCAACCAATCATCTCCACAGTGGACTGGAAGAGTACGAAACACGGCAGCCCAGTGTAGTTACATCATACTAGTACATGGCTAACCCACGCTATCACCATATTTCTTGGCTTCCGTGCGACACCTATCTCTAGTAATCCAGCAGCCCGTATCGCTTCTCCCTCCTCGTCTCTCTCAAAGGCCCTGTTTGGATACTCTAACTCAGTTAAAGGTTAGAGTTAGATTCTAATCCTGAACTAACCCTGAAGTAACTCTAGCGAAAGAGGTGTTTGGATGACAGGGTTAGATGGAGCGCGGATACGGCGAGGTGCCTTCATGGGCGGTGCGAGAGGGAGGGAGGGAGAGGACGAGAAGCTTCGAGGAAGTGGGGAGGGGTCTGCTGCGGGGAGAGCGAGAGAAAAATGTGTTTTTTAGTGTCCCGAGAAGAACTAACCCAAATAAGCACCTCTTGGGTGGGTTAGATTTTTTTGGGTTAGTTGAGCTCAAACTAACCCAAACTAACTCTAACACGTGGATCCAAACAGTAACCCAAACTAACCCTCATGTTTTGATATTTTTGGGTTAGTTGAGTTCAAACTAACCCAAACTAACCCTCCTGTTTGGATATATTTGGGTTAGTTGATTCCAAACTAACTCTAACACATGGATCCAAACAGTAACGCGCCATCAAATCGCACAGCCCGACCTTTCCAGCAGTAAGTTAAGTTGAATCCGCTACTCCCTCACCCTCATCGCCTCTCTGTCAAACCGCCTACGCGAAAACTGCCGCGCGTACTGCCCGGGAAAAGCCCCGCCCTCAACTTTTAACTACGCAAAAATAGTTCGAGCTTGTTCGTTCTATATAAATACTAGTACTGTATGTTTATTCACCCGTGGGGTTGTTCAATGAATGGAGGGCCGGGGAGCACAAGTGAACAATACTACTACTAGTAGTAGTAAGTAGGAGTCGTACAGGTAGTCACCTTAAATAGAGAGTTTCTTTTCTTTAATGCCACGTACACAAATTGAAACGCTTGTTGTGGAGAGAAAAAGATAATCACTCCACTATATATGCACGCAGGGGCCTGAGCGCTTGCTTTACTAGGGTTGCTCTCTTCATTCTCTCATCCTCTCCAGATATAAACAAGACAGCGGTAGCGACATTTTCTCTCTGCTCACCGCTGGTCACAGAACCGGCCGAATCCCTTCGGCTGGTGTGTGTAGAGGACTAGGTGCATCGTTCACGCGGTCATCGCCGGCGAGGGAGGAAACCCACAGCTGCCAGATGGGCCCGATCCTCTGCCCATGTCGTTCTCTCCGACACAGCGCCGACTCGGGATGTCCTCCGACCCTTCTTCCTCCCTGCCGTATTGTTCGCAGATCCGACCTGCCGCCGCCGACATCCCGACGACCCTCAGGTATAAGTTCTTCGAAAGCGGCCTTGCTCTACTGCCCCAGCTCCCCACATGTCTGGATGTGCATCTTTTTCTACTCCCATCAGCTCTTCCAAAGCCACCAAATTTTTTAGTATTATTAGAGGTAAAGCTACTTCATGCATTCGAATCTAGGGCTTTGTTCAAACAACGAAGAAAGGGGGGAAAGTTGTAGCATGAATCTAGGACTTGATTCAAAGAGGAAATAATATGGTGAAAGTAGTAGAGACCGGATACCCAACCGGTCTCTTGGTTGAAAAGGGAAATAATGGGAAAACGCAGTACAAACTGGATAAGGAACAGATCTATTATTGGTTGAAAAAAGGATAGAAAGTGGCGGCTGGTGGACAAGTCAACAGAGTATGTCCAGGATTAGATTTGTTGCCCTCACATACTAAAAGGTCTCCAGGATTAGAATTGCTGCCCTCACATAGTAAAAGGTCTCGGGATTAGATTTGCTGCCCTCACATAGTAAAAGCTCTCCAGGATTAGATTTGCTGCCCTCACATAGTAAAAGGTCTCCAGGATTAGATTTGCTGCCCTCACATAGTACAAGGTCTCCAGGATTAGGTTTGCTACCCTCACATAGTAAAAGGTCTCTAGGATTAGATTTGCTTCCCTCACATAGCATGAACAAACTCTGCATCACCACTTTATGCCTCCTTGTAGGTACATTGTGCTGATGCGTCCACTGTCGCATGTCCTTATACCAACCTTTTGATGTTATTAATGTAAGGGCGCATGTAAAATGAAGCGATCACACTGTTACCTTAGGGACATGTCTAACCAGTGTTATTGTTAATATAATGCCTCCAGTGATAAGATGCAATTAAACTGTGTTACAAATGGCACTCCTGCTGTTTTCCCCAGTATGATAAGTAAGTTGCTCCTTTACGCTCCTGAGTGTCCTGGTGTCCCCACGGTCCCATGCCCTTAAAACAACTCTTTAGCTGCTGTTGATTTACTATATCTGGTAAACAAGCAATGCCACCATTAAAGTAATCCCATATTTGAGGAATCTCATTGTTGATCGTAATGCTTCTGGTAACATGAAGCATTGCTCATGTTTTAAAATTTCTACTGTCCTTGTGTGATTGCCATGAACATAATTAAGATGCTTCTTTTCATTTCGTATATGTTTCGTATATTCTAATTGACCAGCAACTGTTTACTTTCTATCTTTTTGTGCATATGGGGATATCCATTTCACCTTGTTGCTATTGTGACCTTTTGGTGAACTACACAAAACACTTTTTTTTTGGAATGAGTGTCTTGTGCAGTTCAACTAAAATGTCACGTGGGCAACATCTCTTAATTTTGGGGGAACTGCACAAAATGGTGATTGGAGTTTCCAAAATCTCTGTCAAGTTCTGCTGGTAATCTCGTGCAACATTTTATTAGCCTTTGCAAGGTGAGCCGTCACTGTCACCACAATGGCACTTTATTTTAGTGGAACTGCACAAAAGGATAAGAAAATTATAGTTGCACCTTACATGAGCCGGACAGCCAACCTTAATGTTCCTCAATTTTAGTGCAACTACTAAAGAAGAACCTGCTAGCTCACGAGAGCAAGTACTTCTTGCTAGCTGAATGATGCAATCTTTGCTTCATTTTAGGTGAACTGCAGAAAAAGGCGCATGAATTGAATCATGGAACTCCAGGCAGGCTTCATCCGAGTGGAGCTGCAGGTTGAGTAAAGGAGGCCACTATTAAAGTGAAATCATGCTCTCCTGGTTTGTGCTGTGCAAACAGGAATACTCAACTACAGATGTTGTGACGGTCAAGAGCATTCGCCAAGTTCTTTCGATTGTATGACATAGCTAGCCAACATGGATTTAATCCCGATATTCACTTTATCAAAAGGCTCTAATGGGTTGGTTCTGAATCTTGCAAGCTGGGAATCAATGAGATGTGTAGGCATTGTTGTACTTATTATTTGAATCTTATTTGTTGGTTCTGAATCTTGCAACCTGGGAATCAATGAGATGTGTAGGCATCTTTGTTGTACTTATTATTTGGATCTTATTTGTTGGTTCTGAATCTTGCAAGCTGGGAAACGCGGCATGATGATGCAGAGGACAACAACCATAACAAACAGTTCAAACTTGGTAGTATTATCTTTATGAAAGTTCGACAAATGTGCTGATCGTGTGCGTTCTGAGAATAATAATTCTAATTGTTGTGCATGTCGATCTTGTGGCACTCATAGAATGAGCCAATGCATTGCTTGTTTTAAGTATAAATTTCTATTAAAGCTAATTAAATTTAAGTAAAGTGACTACTAACTCCTGTTATTACAGTACCAATACAGACCCGCTCTTGAACCGACGTGTGGCCGGAGTTGGTTTCTTAATGGAGGCATTTGAATGCGCCAAGGGTGCATCTTCTGCCGGGCGTGCAGTGGACGAGGGAGGGGTAGTAACTGTTTTCGCCTGTACACACTCAATTTACTGTTGAATCCAGTTCCCCAAGAGCTAAAAACAAACTGTTGCCGCCGCCTACACACTCGTTCACTTGAAGAGACTCCAATGGCGATCCGAGGGGTGAGCCTGCTGGATATGGACTTCAGCAAGGAGTTCCCCTTTGACTTCGCCATTCAGTTCTATGGCTGCACCAAGTTGAATGTGATGTACACCAACGATCCGGACTCGGTGAAGCTCTGCCTCGCCGAGTTCAAGCAGTACTGTCGGTGTCAAAACCGGCGGATCTCGGGTAGGGGTCCCAAACTGTGCGTCTAGGATTAATGGTAACAGGAGACGGGGGACACGATGTTTACCTAGGTTTGGGCCCTCTCTATGGAGGTAATACCCTACTTCCTGCTTGATTGATCTTGATGAATATGAGTGTTACAAGAGTTGATCTACCACGAGATCGTAATGGCTAAACCCTAGAAGTCTAGCCTATGTGAATATGGTAATGAGTATCCCCATCCGAACTACGCTCTCCAGTTTATATAAACACCGGAGAGATCTAGGGTTACATGGAGTCGGTTACATCAGAGGCAATCTACATAGTCGGTTGCCAAGCTTGCCCTCCACGCCAAGTAGAGTCCAATCCAGACACGAGTACAATCTTTGGTCTTCATGTCTTCACAGCCCATCAGTTTGGCCCACGGATAACAGGCCGGAAGCCCGAGGACCCCTTAGTCCAGGACTCCCTCAGTAGCCCCCGAACCAGGCTTCAACCACGAGGTGTTCGGCGCGCAGATTGTCTTCGGCGTTGCAAGGCGGGTTCCTTCTCCAAGTAATATATTCGGCCGTTGATCCAATATCTCTCCCCTCGGCTTCTGTGCGTTAATAACTTCGTCTTCCATGTGTCGAGAGAATGCGGAAGTCAGGGCATTTTTGCGAATAACACCCCGTCCACGCAAGGTAGGATGCCTATTTAAAGGTACTAGATCTTAGATCCAGGCAACACTGCGCCGAGAAAATCCCCGGAGACTGCCAGGAGAAACCATTCCATCATGGCTAGCATTCCCAGCTCCTCCTCCCGCTCCAGCCCAAAGAGAAGCAAGTGGGAGAAGTGCTCTGTGACTCATAGTCAACTAGCAAAGTTGCAAACGCAGGGATTTCTTCCTCCTGCGGATCTGGTCCCTGTCCGAGCAGGGTCGGCCTCCTACAATGGCGTGACTCAGGCAGAGGACTTCCCTAATCCATCCGGGGGGAGCGAGTGTGCTTCGTCCCCTACCTTCTAAGAGGCATTGGATTTCCCGTCCATCCGTTCCTCCGAGGGCTTCTGTAATATTATGGCCTCCAGCTGCACAACTTCACTCCTGTCTCTATCCTGCACATCGCAGGTTACGTCGCTCTGTGCGAGTTATTTCTGGGTGTTGAGGCTGTCAGGACCGGTTTTCGGGATATTAATTTCCCAGAAAATGGCCCTTGTGCTCACCAGCCCCAGGATTACTGTTAGCTGATGAGGCACCGACTTGATACAGAAATTCCAAGCAAAGTACAAAATATGTAGTACAAGACCATTGTGGCCTATGAGTACAACAAAAGGTTTCTAGTGGTTGATGGCGGAAGCGGTTTGTGGTTCATCTGCGTCTATGGGACTCCATTTCCCACAAGAACAGCTGACCAGGATAACTCCTATCTTCTCGAGGCTGCTATCATCATTGCGTAGGTTCCGGGGCTGTCATCACAACGCTCCTCTCCAAGCAAGAAATCTGGCCAAGACAATAGCCAGGGACAAGCCAGTGAGTACTTTCGAATGTACTCGCAAACATTATGAACACGGGTATAATATAACAATGGATAATCATGCTCCGAAAAATTCTATGATCATAACGTCAGTCACGAAATAAACAAAATTCATGATGCACGCATGCAGGTTGTTCATGTAAACTATGAATATGCAATACGGGAGTAGAAATAGAATGCACCGATCGAGTGTCTGAAGCGACGCCTCAAAAGGATAAGAAGATAAACCATGCCTCAGTCGGGCGTCTGAGCGACACCACATAAAGGGCTTGCAGATAAAAGAAATAACAAGCATGCCACAGTCGGGCGTCTATGCGACACCACATAAAGGGCTTATAGTATAAAAGAAATAACAAGCATGCCACAGTCGGGCGTCTATGCGACACCACATAAAGGGCTTATAGTATAAAAGAAATAACAAGCATGCCACAGTCGGGCATCTATGCGATACCACATAAAGGGCTTATAATATAAAAGAAATAACAAGCATGCCACAGTCGGGCGTCTATGCGACACCACATAAAGGGCTTATAAGAGAATAGTCACAGTGAGTATCCAGGAGGTAGAACCGTCCTAGGGATACTCAATAATTCAAATAATGTAAATGGTTAGTCCGCAATAATAATAATCATAATCCTCATATGTCACAGGTCATAATCAATGTTCTGGTTTAGCAGTTCTTCCTCCGAAGACCGACACTAAGACCATCTCAGACTGTAGTCCTTACCCATGGACACGGCTATACGAATAGATTTAACCTGTGCAGAGGGTGTACTCTTTACCCACGAGTAACGGATTTCTTTAGTCCATCGGGACTAATTCCGCCGACAGTCCTTTAATTGAAAACACACCTGTCCGCACACACCAGCCTAACTTACCGGTGTCTGGAATCACCCATGACACCTGTCAAGCAAAACTCTAAGTGGGGAGGCTACAACCTCGATTAGCATGGGATCACGCGCGCAAACTAGGGAAGCCACTCCCCTCGGCTACAACCGGAAACGCCCATGCCCCCGGACCAGGTGGCATGCCTACTGGATGCCTCCGGTATCTTCCACCATGGCCTCTCTGTACGGTGTGTGCTTGGAGGGGTTGACAACTTACTGAACCGTACCCTACCTGCGGCAGGGACTAGTGGTAGTACGAAACAAGTATGGGGGTTACTGGCACAAGATTCGATCTACGGCCGACTCAGGAGGTTCAAGTATTCCCTGTATGATTAGCATAACAAAAATATTTCAACTAACAGACAGAATCACCGCTCATCATACCTCATCATGCCATACCAGACACACTCGTCTCGACGAGGAACTAGGGGCAAGCTCGTGTCTACCCAAGACCGCGACTTTCCCGGCTTCCTTCCGGTATGCATGAGAAGCTTACGAGGATGATTACCATCACCAGCATATCCATTTCTAATAGCAAAGCATCTCCATTATGCACTCATGCGTATGATTTTATCGTCACATAAAATAACGTATGCTCCAAGTCAAGGTGGTGTTGTAACCGTATCAACAACACACAAAAAATATTATGCCAGAGTTCAGAATGCTTGCCTTCAAGAGTATGCAAGGGGGTGCACTTTTTGAAAGTTGCTTTCCTTCTTCAAAAATCCTATTTTGAGGAAATTTAAATTAACACATAATTTTAAAACAGTACAAAAAAGTTGTTTGGAAAATTTTCAAATAAATACTAAAATAAACTAGACATAAATTGAGAAAGGTAGGAAGAAGAATCAACTCATTTGGAGTTTTATTTAAAATGATATAGCCAGTCAAAGTTTAGACAAAGTTCTGTTTTTAATTAAATCAGAAAAAGAAAACGTTTCGGGGGAAAATACGTTTTCGAAGCAGAGGAGGCGTACTTCAGGGGTTTACGCGTCCACTTAAACACGTGGTGGCGGGGTTGGGTCACTGACAGTGGGTCCAGCGGGCCCACTGGTCAGGTTTGACTAGTCCCCCGCCTCCTTCCTCCTCTATCCGAGCCGAGGCGGGGGCTCCGGCGATCCTCGCCGGTGAACGGTGCTCCTCGATGGCATCCGAGGGCGGGGATGGATCCGTGGTTCTAGGGCGGTCCTCCCGGTGGTCGAGAGGGTGGCGGGGACGAAGGGAGTCGCCGGCGGTGAGCTTTGCGGCGGATGGCGTCTCGGGAGGATTTGGGGTTTCGAGCTATGGTGGTTCTTGGTCGCGTTTGAGAGGCTGGGCGGCTCCGTGAGATCATGGGAGTCGAACGGTGGCGCTGGCAGGATGGGGGGCTCTGGTTGCGACGAGCGGGACCGGAGGGCGGCGGCGGCCGAGCTGGCCGGAGACGGGGAAGAAAGCTTCCCACCGTCGCTTGCTAGCCGTGGGGGCACTGCTGGGGTGCAAGGAGGTTGCCTGAGTGCAGGGACGGGCTCGGGGGCTCCTATTTATAGGGGTCGAGGTCGGTTCCCACGGCGGCCGTGGATAAGAACGCCAGCGACCGCCGTTCTGTAGCTGCAGGACAATGTGGCGGCGACGAGCGCGTGCCGACGAGCTTGTGGATGAGCTCGGGCTATTCCAGGGGGCAGCTGGCGCGCGCGGGTGGCTTGGGCGGCGCCGTCCATGGCAGAGCCTGCTGTGGCCGGCCACTAGCCGCCGTGGCCGACCTGACGGCGGCACTGTGGGGCTCCAGGGGCGGCTCTGCGGCGAGGGAAGGAGCGGGCGTGCTGGCTGCGGGTGGCCAAGGGCCAGAACGGGCGCGGGGAGGGCGGCAGTGCGACGCGGCGGCTCGGTGCGGGCGCGTGCAAAACGTGCGCTCTGGGCGCGCCCAGAGCACGCACGCTAGCTGCTCGACGAAATGCCAATGCATGCCATAGGGCTTGGGTGAGGCTGGCAAGCAGCAGGTTTAGGTTAGAGTCTTCTAGGAGCTTAGTGGACATGCTATTTTGTCCAGAGGTGCAAGGTCACAGCGCAAAGGCAAAAATCATGTCAAAACTGACCATGCACACAAGGTGCTCGACAGATTGCTAAGTGCATCTAGGAAACTATTGGAGCGACCGAAAACTCCAGACCAGTGTCTCTTTAGATGTAGGTGGTGGTGGCAAGGTTAGTTTGGCAAAACTAGAAACTTGATAGTGCAAGTTTTTGAGAAAGCCAATTTGGGCAGAAACTAAAGGCTATTATTGCATGGACTAAAAGTACTCCAATGGGTCCAATCTCCTGGACTTAAGGGTTTGGTAGAGAGGACTACAAGCAGGAAAAAGCTCATGGGCACTAGAGCAAAATAAATTAGGGTTGCAGTACAAATCACTAAGCTGGACCAGAATGAAAATGAGGTTGATTCACTCAAATTTTTCAAAGAACACCAATGGTTTTTTGCATAAAGTTGAATTATATGCATCTACTGACATCTCCAAACACTTGGAAGAATTTTTAAATGAATATTTAAATAGGTCGTAGTGCAAAAATACCTACTGGACCAGATTTGAAAATTTGGTGTAGAGCTCAAAATCTCCAATGACCAAAAGATATTTTTGCATAAAAGTGATGTGGAAACATCACATGACATCCCCAAATTTTGGTGAAAATTTTAAATGCAATTATCAAATGGTTGCAGTGCAAAAGAGGCTCCAAATTTATGAAAAATCATTTTAAAAGAATAAAGCTCAGGAAAAACAATTATGCAAATAAATCCATTGATAAAGAATTGTTTTATTGAGAGAGTATACAAGTCCAATAATATTTCTGGAAAGTTTCCACTTGAGGTAAAAACCCACAATATCAAAGAGAAGAGGGGTTCTGAAATCAAAAGATAAACCCAGAAAACAAAAATTTAATTTCCTGGCAAAAATTTAATTAATAAAACAAGGTCAAAATTTTGGGGTGTTACAACACTACCCCCCTTAAGAAAAATCTCGTCCTCGAGATTTGCTAAGGGTTGTTTTAAAAATAATACTCCCATTAGTTGAAACCAAGAGTTTACTCATAGCACAAACTTAGGGTACAATCATAAGCTGCAACACACAAATAAACATAGCTATGACGTTTACAATGAAAACGGCAAATGGACAGGGTCCCGAGAGAACGTCTCTGGTACTGGGGCGCACTCTTCTTCTATCGGGGGAAGCGGGTTGACCAGTCGATGAACGCGTCTCTCCTGGTCGGGCCTCAGTGGTCTGCCGATGGCGATCTGAGGATTTAAATCAGCGAGGCTCTGGAGATAACCCATAACTCGCTGGGTCAAACGTTCTTGAGCGATGACATACTGGACAAGGTTGGCCAGTACTGGGTCTCTCTCAATTCGTCCACCGGGAAAAGATGCTACTTCTCCGGGTGCTGCACGACTTGGAAAATAATAATATCCTCGTTCGCTGGCATAGGGTACCGCGAATCGAAGACGAGCAAGCGCTTCGTACGCAGCAGCTTCAATGGCCATATGCGGAGTCGGCATGGATTTCCCCACGAAGGAGACTTCCGTTGGGTCTTGGTTTGGGTTTACGGGAGGGATGTGCACCACTGCCCAATATTTCGAGGTGGATGGGGTGATCCTCGATTTGAGCAACTCGTACTGGGGTGGATGGATAGCACTCATGGTGCTGCAGGTAAAGTCCCACAATATTTTAACAAAACTGCCTGGGGTGGCATCTGGAGTTCTCAGATAAATACTGGGGGTCGGCATGGCAAATAAATGGCTGTGAGTGTTGTGCACAAGGTGAGGGGTATTTGGCAAGGTCACGAGGTGGCCTTATATATAGCATTGGGGCTGGGTTATCTACCGTGGTGAAGGGAAACTAGTTTGTTGGTTCTGCTCTTGGGGCCGGGGTCAATGCCACAGATACACATATCTCATAAATGTGACGCATTACTATGGGCGTCGTCGGGGTGGTTTTTTGGTAGCTGCGCCCGGAATTTAGAAATGCAACTGTACGCTGACGTACTTATGCATGGCTACTATTCAAAAATAGGGGCGCACAAGCAGACATCATTTAATAATGGTGATACAGGATCACACAATTACAAAGCGTAGAAATACTAAGGCTCGGTACTACTCGAGTGACTTAGTCTACTTCGTTAATGTCTAAGCGGGCTGGCCTTGTGGACGTCGAGGCTTCTCCACGGGTTTCACCGTCGGGATTAGCCGGATGAGGTTGAGGGGCTGCAGGGTCGGGGTAGCGATGATGACCATCGCGGGGGTTGTTGGCCACAATCCCGTTGGAGTGTGTTCCCAAAAGGCGACGAAGCACTTCTGGGGACACCAAAGTATTTTGGTCGATGGTTGGGGCAGACCGCAAGGACTCGATCGGCTGTCCGAACAGCACGACTGGGTTGACGGCGTCGGGCTCATCTTCTCCTCTCGCCGGGGCTCGGCGAACCAGTTCTCCACGAGCTGCGATCAGATCAAGGGTGATTTGATCGAATAGTTCCTCTAGTGCACTTACATAGCGCACAAGATGCAACAATGCAGGATCCGTCTCGTGATCTCCGTTGGCAACCTGGGGCGTCCTACCATACCCGTCACGGCTGGGGTAGTAGTAGAACGAGCGACAGTTAACTCTGGGCGACAAGTGCCGGAGTTGAACTATAGCCTCTCGAGCTGCTAGCTGGATGGCTTGTGGCTCAAAGGAAGTTGTCCTTCCAGTGAACCTGTAGGGGCGTTCCGGCGATAGACCCTACCATAGATGTGTACAGTGGCCCAGAATTGACGGCTCTCACCGCTCATGAGTCCTTGGTACACAACATATTCTGGGGGCTCTTCTAATGCATAGGCACGGCGGGTGAGGTTTGCGAGCACGGTCACAAAACCTCCAAGGTTGGTTGCTGTGGTCTCATTGTGAACAATGGGTCCAGGCATCGTGGCTTGGTTTGGGAGAAGAGGCTGTGCTATGCTGTGTTGAGGCTAGCGTGCCCTTTTTATAGAAAAGGGGACGAAGTCTTCCTTCGCACGGTTGCGAAAGAGACTATTTGGGTGCCGGTCACTGGCGCGTGATCGACAGGCTAGGCTGATAGGTTGGGCACCGACTGCCAAAAGCGTCGGGGTCACTGTGTGGCTATCTTACACGAGAAGCTCGGCTGGGGTTTAGGCGAAGGCCTGGTGGGTTGGTTAACCTAGGTTTATTGGCCTGGCTAAGATAGGATTAGCCAATGGTCAGCCTGGCTCTGATACCAAGTTTGTCAAGACCGGCTTTCGGGATATTAAT
This sequence comes from Triticum aestivum, assembly GCF_018294505.1. Lineage (NCBI taxonomy): Eukaryota > Viridiplantae > Streptophyta > Magnoliopsida > Poales > Poaceae > Triticum > Triticum aestivum. The sequence continues at coordinate 221,526,938 of NC_057799.1, forward strand.
TTCCCAGAAAATGGCCCTTGTGCTCACCAGCCCCAGGATTACTGTTAGCTGATGAGGCACCGACTTGATACAGAAATTCCAAGCAAATTACAAAATATGTAGTACAAGACCATTGTGGCCTATGAGTACAACAAAAGGTTTCTAGTGGTTGATGGCGGAAGCGGTTTGTGGTTCATCTGCGTCTATGGGACTCCATTTCCCACAAGAACAGCTGACCAGGATAACTCCTATCTTCTCGAGGCTGCTATCATCATTGCGTAGGTTCCGGGGCTGTCATCACAACGCTCCTCTCCAAGCAAGAAATCTGGCCAAGACAATAGCCAGGGACAAGCCAGTGAGTACTTTTGAATGTACTCGCAAACATTATGAACACGGGTATAATATAACAATGGATAATCATGCTCCGAAATATTCTATGATCATAACGTCAGTCACGAAATAAACAAAATTCATGATGCACGCATGCAGGTTGTTCATGTAAAATATGAATATGCAATACGGGAGTAGAAATAGAATGCACCGATCGAGTGTCTGAAGCGACGCCTCGAAAGGATAAGAAGATAAATCATGCCTCAGTCGGGCGTCTGAGCGACACCACATAAAGGGCTTGTAGATAAAAGAAATAACAAGCATGCCACAGTCGGGCGTCTATGCGACACCACATAAAGGGCTTATAGTATAAAAGAAATAACAAGCATGCCACAGTCGGGCGTCTATGCGACACCACATAAAGGGCTTATAGTATAAAAGAAATAACAAGCATGCCAGAGTCGGGCGTCTATGCGATACCACATAAAGGGCTTATAATATAAAAGAAAATAACAAGCATGCCACAGTCGGGCGTCTATGCGACACCACATAAAGGGCTTATAAGAGAATAGTCGCAGTGAGTATCCAGGAGGTAGAACCGTCCTAGGGATACTCAATAATTCAAATAATGTAAATGGTTAGTCCGCAATAATAATAATCATAATCCTCATATGTCACAGGTCATAATCAATTTTTTGGTTTAGCAGTTCTTCCTCCGAAGACCGACACTAAGACCATCTCAGACTGTAGTCCTTACCCATGGACACGACTATACGAATAGATTTAACCTCTGCAGAGGGTGTACTCTTTACCCACAAGTAACGGATTTCTTTAGTCCATCGGGACTAATTCCGCCGACGGTCTTTTAATTGAAAACACACCTGTCCGCACACACCAGCCTAACTTACCGGTGTCTGGAATCACCCACAACACCTGTCAAGCAAAACTCTAAGTGGGGAGGCTACAACCTCGATTAGCATGGGATCACGCGCGCAAACTAGGGAAGCCACTCCCCTCGGCTACAACCGGAAACACCCATGCCCCCGGACCAGGTGGCATGCCTACCGGATGCCTCCGGTATCTTCCACCATGGCCTCTCTGTACAGTGTGTGCTTGGAGGGGTTGACAACTTACTGAACCGTACCCTACCTACGGCAGGGACTAGTGGTAGTACGAAACAAGTATGGGGGTTACTGGCACAAGATTCGATCTACGGCCAACTCAGGAGGTTCAAGTATTCCCTGTATGATTAGCATAACAAAAATATTTCAACTAACAGACAGAATCACCACTCATCATACCTCATCATGCCATACCAGACACACTCGTCTCGACGAGGAACTAGGGGCAAGCTCGTGTCTACCCAAGACCGTGACTTTCCCGGCTTCCTTCCGGTATGCATGAGAAGCTTACGAGGATGATTACCATCACCAGCATATCCATTTCTAACAGCAAAGCATCTCCATTATGCACTCCTGCGTATGATTTTATCGTCACATAAAATAACGTATGCTCCAAGTCAAGGTGGTGTTGTAACCGTATCAACAACACACAAAAATATTATGCCAGAGTTCAGAATGCTTGCCTTCAAGAGTATGCAAGGGGGTGCACTTTTTGAAAGTTGCTTTCCTTCTTCAAAAATCCTATTTTGAGGAAATTTAAATTAACACATAATTTTAAAACAGTACAAAAAAGTTGTTTGGAAAATTTTCAAATAAATACGAAAATAAACTAGACATAAATTGAGAAAGGTAGGAAGAAGAATCAACTCATTTGGAGTTTTATTTAAAATGATATAGCCAGTCAAAGTTCTGTTTTTAATAAAATCAGAAAAAGAAAACGTTTCGTGGGAAAATACGTTTTCGAAGCAGAGGAGGCGTACTTCAGGGGTTTACGCGTCCACTTAAACACGTGGTGGCGGGGTTGGGTCACTAACAGTGGGTCCAGCGGGCCCACTAGTCAGGTTTGACTAGTCCCCCGCCTCCTTCCTCCTCTGTCCGAGCCGAGGCGGGGGCTCCGGCGATCCTCACCCGCGAACGGTGCTCCTCGATGGCATCCGAGGGCGGGGATGGATCCGTGGTTCCCGGGCGGTCCTCCCGGTGGTCGAGAGGGTGGCGGGGACGAAGGGAGTCGCCGGCGGCGAGCTTTGCGGCGGACGGCGTCTCCGGAGGATTTGGGGTTTCGAGCTATGGTGGTTCTTGGTCGCGTTTGAGAGGCTGGGCGGCTCCGTGAGATCATGGGGAGTCGAACGGTGGCGCTGGAAAGATGGGGGGGCTCTGGTTGCGACAAGTGGGTCCGGAGGGCGGCGGCGGCCGAACTGGCCGGAGACGGGGAAGAAAGCTTCCCACCGTCGCTTGCTGGCCGTGGGGGCACTGCTAGGGTGCAAGGAGGTTGCCTGAGTGCAGGGACGGGCTTGGGGGCTCCTATTTATAGTGGTCGAGGTCGGTTCCCGCGGCGGCCGTGGATAAGAACGCCGGCGACCGCCGTTCTGTAGCTGCAGGACGACGTGGCGGCGACGAGCGCGTGCCGACGAGCTTGTGGATGAGCTCGGGCTGTTCCAGGGGGCAGCTGGCGCGCGCGGGTGGCTTGGGCGGCGCCGTCCATGGCAGAGCCTGCTGTGGCCGGCCACTAGCCGCCGTGGCCGACCTGACGGCGGCACTGTGGGGCTCCAGGGGCGGCTCTGCGGCGAGGGAAGGAGCGGGCGTGCTGGCTGCGGGTGGCCAAGGGCCAGAACGGGCGCGGGGAGGGCGGCAGTGCGACGCGGCGGCTCGGTGCGGGCGCGTGCAAAACGTGCGCTCTGGGCGCGCCCAGAGCACGCACGCTAGCTGCTCGACGAAATGCCAATGCATGCCATAGGGCTTGGGTGAGGCTGGCAAGCAGCAGGTTTAGGTTAGAGTCTTCTAGGAGCTTAGTGGACATGCTATTTTGTCCAGAGGTGCAAGGTCACAGCGCAAAGGCAAAAATCATGTCAAAACTGACCATGCACACAAGGTGCTCGACAGATTGCTAAGTGCATCTAGGAAACTATTGGAGCGGCCGAAAACTCCAGACCAGTGTCTCTTTAGATGTAGGTGGTGGTGGCAAGGTTAGTTTGGCAAAACTAGAAACTTGATAGTGCAAGTTTTTGAGAAAGCCAATTTGGGCAGAAACTAAAGGCTATTATTGCATGGACTAAAAGTACTCCAATGGGTCCAATCTCCTGGACTTAAGGGTTTGGTAGAGAGGACTACAAGCAGGAAAAAGCTCATGGGCACTAGAGCAAAATAAATTAGGGTTGCAGTACAAATCACTAAGCTGGACCAGAATGAAAATGAGGTTGATTCACTCAAATTTTTCAAAGAACACCAATGGTTTTTTTGCATAAAGTTGAATTATATGCATCTACTGACATCTCCAAACACTTGGAAGAATTTTTAAATGAATATTTAAATAGGTTGTAGTGCAAAAATATCTACTGGACCAGATTTGAAAAGTTGATGTAGAACTAAAAATCTCCAATAGTCAAAAGATATTTTTTGCATAAAAGTGATGTGGAAACATCACATGACATCCCCAAATTTTGGTGAAAATTTTAAATGCAATTATCAAATGGTTGCAGTGCAAAAGAGGCTCCAAATTTATGAAAAATCATTTTAAAAGAATAAAGCTCAGGAAAAACAATTATGCAAATAAATCCATTGATAAAGAATTGTTTTATTGAGAGAGTATACAAGTCCAATTTTCTGGAAAGTTTCCACTTGAGGTAAAAAACCACAATATCAAAGAGAAGAGGGGTTCTGAAATCAAAAGATAAACCCAGAAAACAAAAATTTAATTTCCTGGCAAAAAATTTAATTAATAAAACAAGGTCAAAATTTTGGGGTGTTACAACACTACCCCCCTTAAGAAAAATCTCGTCCTCGAGATTTGCTAAGGGTTGTTTTGAGAATAATACTCCCATTAGTTGAAACCAAGAGTTTACTCATAGCACAAACTTAGGGTACAATCATAAGCTGCAACACACAAATAAACATAGCTATGACGTTTACAATGAAAACGGCAAATGGACAGGGTCCCGAGAGAACGTCTCTGGTACTGGGGCGCACTCTTCTTCTATCGGGGGAAGCGGGTTGACCAGTCGATGAACGCGTCTCTCCTGGTCGGGCCTCAGTGGTCTGCCGATGGCGATCTGAGGATTTAAATCAGCGAGGCTCTGGAGATAACCCATAACTCGCTGGGTCAAACGTTCTTGAGCGATGACATACTGGACAAGGTTGGCCAGTACTGGGTCTCTCTCTATTCGTCCACCGGGAAAAGCTGCTACTTCTCCGGGTGCTGCACGACTTGGAAAATAATAATATCCTCGTTCGCTGGCATAGGGTACCGTGAATCGAAGACGAGCAAGCGCTTCGTACGCAGCAGCTTCAATGGCCATATGCGGAGTCGGCATGGATTTCCCCACGAAGGAGACTTCCGTTGGGTCTTGGTTTGGGTTTACGGGAGGGATGTGCACCACTGCCCAATATTTCGAGGTGGATGGGGTGATCCTCGATTTGAGCAACTCGTACTGGGGTGGATGGATAGCACTCATGGTGCTGCAGGTAAAGTCCCACAATATTTTAACAAAACTGCCTGGGGTGGCATCTGGAGTTCTCAGATAAATATTGGGGGTCGGCATGGCAAATAAATGGCTGTGAGTGTTGTGCACAAGGTGAGGGGTATTTGGCAAGGTCACGAGGTGGCCTTATATATAGCATTTGGGGCTGGGTTATCTACCGTGGTGAAGGGAAACTAGTTTGTTGGTTCTGCTCTTGGGGCCGGGGTCAATGCCACAGATACACATATCTCATAAATGTGACGCATTACTGTGGGCGTCGTCGGGGTGGTTTTTTGGTAGCTGCGCCCGGAATTTAGAAATGCAACTGTACGCTGACGTACTTATGCATGGCTACTATTCAAAAATAGGGGCGCACAAGCAGACATCATTTAATAATGGTGATACAGGATCACACAATTACAAAGCGTAGAAATACTAAGGCTCGGTACTACTCGAGTGACTTAGTCTACTTCGTTAATGTCTAAGCGGGCTGGCCTTGTGGACGTCGAGGCTTCTCCACGGGTTTCACCGTCGGGATTAGCCGGATGAGGTTGAGGGGCTGCAGGGTCGGGGTAGCGATGATGACCATCGCGGGGGTTGTTGGCCACAATCCCGTTGGAGTGTGTTCCCAAAAGGCGACGAAGCACTTCTGGGGACACCAAAGTATTTTGGTCGATGGTTGGGGTAGACCGCAAGAACTCGATCGGCTGTCCGAACAGCACGACTGGGTTGACGGCGTCGGGCTCATCTTCTCCTCTCGTCGGCGCTCGGCGAACCAGTTCTCCACGAGCTGCGATCAGATCAAGGGTGATTTGATCGAACAGTTCCTCTAGTGCACTTACATAGCGCACAAGATGCAACAATGAAATCAAAAGATAAACCCAGAAAACAAAAATTTAATTTCCTGGCAAAAATTTTAATTAATAAAACAAGGTCAAAATTTTGGGGTGTTACAGAGGCCCATTTCGAACTGTGGAGAAAATTGTTCTGTCTTGTCCCGCGCAACCACGAGGGGTCTATATTTGAAGTGGGCGGAGCCGAAGTGTGGCGCATCGCCGACACCGGATACCTGTCCGGCACACCAAGGAGGGCAGCAAAGGAATGGCCTTTTCGAATGGTTCTACATCGAGGACGTCGCACTTCCCGACCCAGTTCGAAAGGGTCTCCCTGAGTTTGCAAGCGTCCCGCTAAAGAAACGCAATAGTTGGCGTCCCCGGAGCCTCGAAGAGGATGACAGTGCGGAGGTTCGTCAGCTCCTGGGCAAGATAAAGATGCTCGCCCAGTCCAGATTAACAATGGTTGAGGTAGTGGCGATGTCCATAGTGCGAGGGGTTCAGCCACTTCAATATAGAGGGCTCACGATGTGGCACTACAACGGGGAGGACGACGCCTCCCGCTGTGGTCGGAAAGGTCCGGACACCCCTGCCGCTCTAGCCAAGATACTGGCCGAGCTATTCAAAGGGGAGGAAGAGGAATTTCTTCGCATCAATCGCAGAGATGGATATTCTATGTATAATCCTCCCAGTTGGGTAAGTCCCAATCCTTCTGTTCTACTCATTCCACCTCCCGGACTACCTTATGACAGCATTGGCGAAAAATCACCGAGGGGTTTAACAACCTTAGAACCACAACCGGGATCTAGATCCTGGATTCGAAGAAGGTCCGGATATATTCGTGGTACTCGCGGAAGGGTGTTTTACCAGGCGAGCTACAAGCATGGAAGTGGCCATTATCGCCGATTACCCTGGTCTTCTTCCTGCTTCCCACGTAAGTCATCAAGAGAAAATCCCACTCGAAAGCAGCATTTAACAGACGTGCGACTAAGTTTTCTTTGGCCGAATAGGATAGCCATAAGCCAGTAGCCCCCGGGACTGAAAGCAGTTGGTACAACTTTGTTAAGGACCATTGTATCACCAGGTTCTTACAGAGAAGAACAACCTGCTAACCCAAGAGCTGGAACAGTGTCGAGCGCAGCTAAATGCTGCTACCACCGAACTGGAAAACTTCAAGAAGCTGTCTACTGGTAACGTTCCCCTCCATCGAGTAACAATAATTGTATACCAACTGTGCTAATATTGCAACTGATTGCATAATAGGGTCGCCTGATCAACTTGAAAAGAAGTTGAAGATCACCCAAGAGGGAGAAAGAGAGGCAAAGAGGCAACACACCGCAGGCGAGCATGTGCTGACCCGCGTTAGGGACGAGAAAAACAAGCTACAGGATTCCAACACTACGTTGGGTGAAGAGTTGAAAGATGTGCGGGACCAGCTAGCCGATTCCGTGAAGGAGAGCAAGAAGCTGCGGGGAGGCATATTCAGTATGTGTCAAAACTATTTTTGAAGTAGTTCGGAGAAAGGTGGAACTGATATAGTTATGAGTGCAGGTATATTGATGGGCTGTCCTGAAGAGGAGGTGTCCGGATCATCAAGTGATCTGCTGCAAGGGCTATTGCGAGTGCACGAACAAGCTCGGCTGGCGATGCGGGGTGTTGCCAAGGCTCTATGGCCATCCGTCTCCTCTCCAGGAAGTATGGAGGAGCTTGTAGAGCTATTCAAAGGAGCGCGGCGGCGTATCCGACTATGGAAGATATCGGCCTGTCGAGAGGGTGCGTGAGAGGCTTGGGCCATGGTGAAAACTCGGTATGCCAAGCTTGATCCCAATCACATGGCTCGGGTTGGACCGCTGGGGTCGAATGGGGAAGAAATTCCCGTTAGTTTAGTGTATGACCAAGTAGAGGTGGCCGCCAAATATTCCCAACAGGATTGTAAGTTAAACCACCTGTTGGATGGTATAGAGAAGGAAGTGTTTGAGTCCAAGTGACTATGTACTTTCCTTACCCTATGTAATTCTAGCTGAATTGTACAGCATTTGTCATAGCAGACCTTTTCGCTTCAACCTCCGGACTCGATGGTGCGGAGTGTTTCCGAATACCCTCGCGGCCGAATAGACCGGGGTATGCCTGGAAAACTAGGCGTAGGGGTCATAGTTGCTTGAACAGACAAGTTGTATTCTGCTAGTTATGTTATATTACATTGAAATAGTAAGAAACATCTTCCAGAGAGAATAGTTCCGTTAAGGGTTCCTTTCCCTGTGTGTGCATGCATTAGTGTACATGTCCGAATTGTGATGTGAAAATCACAGTGTGTATAGCTTCTGGGGGTTTATAATAGATTGAGTGCAAAAAACATTTTTCATCCACCGACCGAATATTCCCTTAAGAACGCTAGCTTTCGGCCTCACCCAGTCTGAGGTACACATCCGGATGACCCGGCAGTAACAATCGCAGAGGTGCTCCCTTTACCACCTAGCCGAACAATCGGGAACGTAGGGGTAAGCACAGGAGCCAGGCAACCCAGCTTGGCCAAAACTTAAGTCATATCGATGCATATAAGGGTGAAGAAAAGACATACGGGAAAAAATCGTATGTGTGATGAGCTTGACGCTCGGAAAATAATATTAACAAGCTTCTGTTAAAGAATCCCCCAGGTATAATGGGCGTATGTATGTAAAGATGTGTACGTCATCAGTGTTCGGTCAAGCCGAATGAGAGCTTTAAAGAGAAAAAATGTGTAAAAGAGAGAGAAAAAGTAATGGAAACTATAGGGGAGAAGGAGACTAACAAAGAGTTCGGCGCTAGGCATAGAACCTTCAGAGTCTGGCCGCATTCCAGGGGTTCGGCTCTAGGCGATTGTCTGATGCGTCACAAAGACGGTACGCTCCTCCGGTAAGAACTTCGTCAATTATGAAGGGACCCTCCCATTTGGGCTTGAGTTTGTCCTTTTTCTTCTCCGGCAAGCGTAGAACGAGTTCGCCAACGTTGTAAGTCTTGGCCCGTACTTCTCTGCTTTGATATCTTTGAGCCTGCTATTGATAAAATGCTGAACAGGCTTTGGCGACGTCGCGTTCCTCCTCCAGGGCGTCTAGGCTGTCCTGCCGATCCAACTCGACCTCTTTCTCTTCGTACATACGCACTCGAGGTGAGTCATGTATAATATCGCAAGGCAATACAGCCTCTGCACCGTACACCATGAAGAAAGGTGTGTATCCGGTAGTACGGTTGGGCATGGTCCACAGCCCCCAGAGTACTGAGTCGAGCTCCTCGACCCAGTGCTTGTCTGATTCTTTCAAAGACCGCACTAGCCTGGGTTTGATGCCGCTGATAATAAGACCATTGGCTCGCTCGACTTGACCGTTTTTTTGCGGGTGGTAGACAAAGGCGTAATCGAGCTTAATACCCAGATTAGCACACCAGGTTTTAACCTCATCGGCTGTGAAATTGGAACCGTTATCAGTGATGATGCTGTGCGGGAATCAGTGTGATGATTTTGGCCGTCATTCTCGAAAGCATCCCGTGATGCCATTTAGTAGTAGGCATTCTGCTCCTGGGTTCTTGTCCCAAGATTCTCTTTACTTACCTCACGTTGATAGTGTTTGCTAGTTCCCTTAGGATATTAGTAACCTTTGTGATAGTCCTCGAGGTCTGTGATATATCGCTCTTCCAATACCATGAACCATTATGGCGGAAGTTCTTTTGAACCAAAAGATCACAACCAGAGTGCTCTTGATGAGCTCTCGATTCTATATTGTGCCTCTGCCAGATCTAACTTTCTGCATGGGTTATTCGGAAGAAATATGTTGAGCTTTGTCCAACATACTAATCTATGCATCCATAACTCAGAAAGATATATGTTCCTTTGAGTTGTCCCTCCTCAGCTATATTCTGACCCCGTCGATAAGTCGATAGTCAGGAGTAGTTGTGCATTCGTGTTCATCGATGCCTTTTGCTCCTATGGTCCGTCAAGCCATTCTATTCCGGAATGACTAGGAGAAACAAACTCCAGTACCTCATCCATTTCTAAGATTGGGTCAAAGTAGTTGTGTTTCGCAGATCAAAATGCCAATCCAGCTTTTGTTCTGTTCTACCTCGGAGTATTACCCTCTTTGTGTCAAGAATGTCATGAGAATTGCACCACCTCTTATGAATTCCTGATTTAGTGATACTTCTTGCCATCATTGTTCATCCCTCGGTTCCCGTGTTATTGTAACCAGAGTGCCGACAAGTGAGTCATGATGTGTGAAATCAATACTCCTAGCAACTCCGTTGCTTGGTAGTTAATGGACAATCCTCTCATTCTTAGCGTGCTGGTTATTGAATCATCATCCTAAAATTGATCGTGCTACCTAGTCCATATTTCTGGTGCACACTTCGATCAATGAGTTAGGATTGTGCCAGTCCCTCGCTTATTTGATCATATCGTCTTGCCCTGAAAAGCAAGATCATTCTCGAGCTTAGTAACATATCGGTGGTTCGTGATTTTCTGAATATCTTCTCGGAAGTATTACCAGGTTGTCCCCTGACCGCTATGTTGAGTTTGTGATCATGTTGGTTTTCCTCTAAACCACCCATTCTCCAAGATTCTGTGTTGGATACCCTGAGCAAGTTGGTTAAGCTAAACAACAACTTGGAGAGTTGGAAGATAAAAGCTTTATCTGACTTAGTTCATTCCAAAGGGATATCCTTGTGTTGTGTGTACTGAAGAAAGATGATATCTTCATTGATTGGTCCTCGTGATCAATTGTTGGGCATATTGTCTTACCAAAATCTTTGATTTGCGTATGGGCTATCGTCAAATGAAATCAGAACCAACGATGTTCGTAATGTTGTCTTACTCATGGTTGATTCCTCGAGCATACCATTATATCTTTTGGGTCTGACCAATGCTATTCCCTTGTTCACTTAATTTTGGAATTCCATCTATATGGAAGCCTGGATGGATTGTTGTTGAGCCCATTGACAACATTTTCATCTTGTGCATGATTCATGTTGAACATCTAAGTTAGTGTTGGAAACTTTTTTAAGCATTTCTTCATCTCCCGTTCATGAAGTATATGTTTTGGTGAAAGAAGTGACTTTCTCCAAGTTCACGTGCATTAGGTGTAAGTTGCCGCCATGAGGTTTGTTTTGTTTCCTCTGGAATCATCCCAAATCAGTCATGCATACGTGCGAAGTATTCTATGGTTTGGTAGATTAATTACCTCCACTCCATATGTATTCCCTAGCACACCAAGCCACTGATTGATTTGTTCAAGGAGAAGAAGTTCCTTCCTAGGAGCTAATCCGGACTTGTGTAAGGACTTCGATATCCTTGATGATGGTTCCTCACCTGAACTTTGGTAGTGTTTTATTGTAAGACTACTCTGTGGTCATGCTTGTCTTGGACAACATGTTCACATGTGTGTAGCAGAACCAGCTCATGTTTTGGAGCTTGCTATCGTAGTTCATCTCCTGAGAGTCTCGCAACGTTATCTCGTCGACTTCTGTTGCAACCTTTCTTTTCTAGACATGTTGTGTGAAAAATCCTGTTACCAGCCAGATCTCAATCTCAGGCAGATATGATGGCTGGAACATTTCCAAGATCTATGATGTAGGTCCCGACGAGGTTGATGTTCTGGCTGACACACCTAGCCGGAAGATCTATTATTGTAGTATTTTGAACGAGCAATTCGACCATCTTCTCCATGAGGATTTGGTATGACTTATTCCACAAGTTGTTCCTTATGGATTTTTGTGCTCCCGAAGTCCGACCTTTACTTGATGGCCATGTTGATGCTTTTAAGCATTGACCGTGGTACCTAGTACATCAAGGAGAACATAAGAAGCGGAGTGCCAAATGTCTCTCGGTCGATCATCCAGATTTGCTTCTTTGGCATTGCTAAGGAAAAATCTGAGAAAGTGATGTCCTCCTTTGCAACTGCATCCTCCATCACCGTTTATCATGGTAGTATGATGTGTTGCCAGGATTCTCGGCACGGATGTTGGTAAAACCTTGATGAATACGGAAATGCTCAAGTTCTTGAGAGCACGCTCAGTCATTGGGTTATATCATCGGTATCAATTGGAATGTGCCTTCCATTGCCGAGTTGTCCTATAACTCTAGTTTCCTCTCCAAACTGAGTGTGCCATTCTTTTGAATTCATTCGAATGATCAATTGTGATTTTCCTTAGGCTGGTATAGAGAGTTTCAATGACCTCTGTATCAAAAGTAATTCTTTTTGCCAATTAAGGGAATAATTCTACGAGTCACCTTCCCCGAGGTGTCCCGTTATGGTATCATGGGCAATTTAACTCCTCGCTACTTTGAAACCCCTCTCACCATCTATTTAAGCGTCGATTTTTCGCCTACCAATTTGAACCTTTGTCATATGTTTCTCATCCATCATCTCTGATGTGTGTTTTGCGTCTCAGCTCAAGGGATGTTTCTACGTCTCATTCCGTGAGTTGATCTTGTGTTCATCAAGATCAATGATCCATTCTTGTGAGGTTGTCTTGCTCTCTTGTCGTCATGTTGGGTGAAGTTCCCGAAGGAAAGGATGTCATAATCAATATGATGTAGCGGATCAACATCTCCGAGAAGGGCAGTTGGATCGAGAAGACTGTGATAGCCTTGTGACCCCTCTTCTTCTTACCTCACGCCTTGAATCTCGGGATGAGATTCTTGATTAGTGGGGGTGAGTTGTCACATCCCTAGCCTTGCTATGCACTTGGACTAGCATGGTTATTGCATCATGTCTAAATTTCATTTAAACTTGAAATGGGGATGTTCAAACCCTAGCATCAAAAGGAATTCAATAGGTTCAACTAAAATCTTTTTCAATGTTTTCAAAATGCCCTTTAAAAATGTTCATCATTTCTGGATCAATGTGGAAGCATCTACCAAAAATGGTTCACATTTTTGCAGGACATATTTGGACTTTGAATTAATTCAACCATATTTGAATTGGAGCTATTTAAATGCTATATATATTTTAGATGCTCCAAAAATGTTGGAAATTGTTAAGGTTCACTGGAATAACTCAGGAAGCACCCATAATTATCTCCAAGATTTTATGAAATAGTTTACTATTTATTTTAAACTAGAACAGAAAACAGAAAATAGAAAAAGAAACAGAAAGGTGAAATTCCTTACCTGGGCCACTTACTGGCCTGGCACTGTGCCGGCCCAGCCGACTGGCCCAGTGCCAGTCGTCTCCCTCCTCCTGCCAGTCGGACGGGGCGCGTGCCCGGCGCTCGCGTGCGTTCGGCCAGCACGCAGCACCCTGCCTGGCTGCCCCATCGTCGCCCTGGATGCCTCCCGCGACGCCACGCAGCCCTCTCGACCCCCTCTCACTCTCCCCCGACCTTGTCCCCTCCTCTATCCCGCTCCTCTCACCACCGAACGGAGCCGTCGCCACCGTCGATGTTCGTCATGGCCACCGACCTCCCCACGCCCAGCCATCCCGACCACGAGCTCCGCCATACTGCCGCACACCTCTACGCCGAACCACACGACCCCGGACACCCTGAAGCCTCGTCATCGAGCTCATCTTCTCTGCACAGCCGCCGGAGATCGCCATCGTCGCCCCGTCGCCTCCAAGCCTCCCCCGAGCCACTAAGCCGCTTGTCTGATTCGTCGTGAGCTTCTCCTTCGTTCCCCCTCTCCCCTTGGTCGATTGCGCCGCGTAGTCGTCGTTCCCACCGGACCCGAGAGCTCACCGCCGCCGTGGTTCCTCACCGTCGTGGCCAGGGCCACCGCAGCTCAGGCCCGAGCGCGTCATCGCGTTCCGTGAACCCCAGGAGCTTGTAGAACCCACCGGCTACTCCCCTAGTGCACCGTAGAATCGATTCCATCCACACCCGAACTCCGGCCACCGCGGATGTGTTCGACGTCGTCTTCTCCAGCGACCCCGCGGCCTTCCGCGTGCTCAGCTAGATGTGGCCGTGTTCGGGCTATCTTCTGGTGGCCTTCGCGCGTCCTACCGCCTCCTGTAGCGCAGCCCCGGCGAGCTCCCGCCATAGCTTTGGTCGCCGCCGGCTCAATTCCGGCGACAGCCGACGTGGCGGGGTCATCAGCACTAATCCCCGCCAGCTGGACCACCCCTAGACGCTGACAGCGGGCCCCATAACTAGTCAAGCGTCAGTCAATGCGGGATTAGCACTTGTGTGCCTGACTAGTGGGCCCCGTTGGTCAGTTTTGACCTGGGCTGGCCCCGTTGACCGCTGACGCAGTAGTGATGCAGTGCTGACGTCATAATAGCTTTCTGGATTATTTTTGTTTCAGAAAAGACTTGGAAATTCGAGATAATTAGTGAAACTTCAAAAAATCATAGAAAATCCACCGTAACTCCAAATGGAATATTTATATATGAAAAATTATCAGAAAAATCCAATCTATCCATCTGTACTAGTTTCATGCATGACAAACCAACCTAAACATGCTGTATAGATGAAAAGACATAAAGGGCATTTAAAATGCTTAAGTTTGGAGTTGCATTTGAATCCTTGATTCAAATGAGCTCCATTGAACTTGTTGCTATTTGCATTAGCACAAACAACATCGCATATACATGACATGTTCTTGCATCATATTGTGCATTGCATTGATTGTGTTTATTCTCTGTTTGCCGGTGTTGTTCCCCCTCGGTAGACGTTGTTCCGACGATGTGATCATTGACACTGATGAAGACCCAATGCTATCTTCAGAAGTGCCAGGCAAGCAAAACCGCCTTGTTCATTCTGATACAATCCCACACTCTCGCTCCTGCTCTCTTTTACTGCATTAGGACAACAACGTTTCAACTGTTACATGCTGCGGTAGTTGAACCCCTTTCCTCTACATGACCTGTCATTGCCACAGTAAATAGATGAAACCCACTAGCATGATAGGAGTTGTTTGAGCCCTGATGTGCCTACTCATTCATGCTTGTTGTCATGCCTGCTACTGCTTAGAGTTGAGTCAGGTCTGGTTCATCGGGGATGAATTGGAATGTGGTGAACATGTCTTACTGTTGAGAGCTAAGTGTGTGAACAAGATTTGGTAAAGGTAGAAGTGAGAGGCCATGTAGGAGTACATGGTGGGTTGTCTCATTGAAACCGTCGTCAGGAACTGAGTTCTGTGTTTGTGATCCATGAACAGTTACTACCACACAATGGGTTCTGGTAACTCGGCCCCTCTCGGCTTATTAACCAACTCGATCTCTGTCCAGGAGTTGCAACTAGTTTCTGGTGTTTGTAGGTAGTGTTAGTAGTCTACCAAGTGGCACCCAGTACAGGTGGGCTTGGGACAGACTAGGCACAGTGGCACGGTGTACCAAGTGGCACCCGGATGGTGGGCTTGGGAACCCTGCTCACATTGTTTGGGGCCGTGAGAGACACCCCGGCCGGATCTCCTTGCGGATGAAACCCGAATAGGCGATAAAACTGGACGAGAGACTTGTGTGGTTAGTCAGGTCGTGGCCGACTCCCTCGCCAGGCTTCCGCTTGAAGGTTGCCGAGATACACGACGTGTACATGGTGGTAAGTGGTGAGAGCGTGTGTGAAGAAGTACACCCATGCAGGGTTAACATCATCTATTCGAATAGCCGTTTCCGCGGTAAAGGACTTCTAGGTTGCCTGTACAGTTCATAAAAAGTGAAAGTGGATACTCTAAAATGCGCAAGATAAGCGTGAGTGCAATAGATGGCGTTCTCGTAGGAAGACGGGAGCGGATCCATAGTGGTGTATTGATATGGTGAATATGTGGACTCGTGTGCGCCAGCTCAAAAGAGTTACTTGCAGTCGTAGTTCAGCTTAGCCACTGAGTCAAAGCTAGCTTGCTGCAGTTAAACTCCACCCCCTTTATTGATACCGATGCATATGTAGATAGTTTTGATGTAAGTCTTGCTGGGTACATTTGTACTCACGTTTTCCTATTTTATGCTTTGCAGAGAGACGTCAGTCTCGCTAGTAGTTCTGTGTGGACTTCGACGTTTAGCTTGATACCTCAGCTACGATATTGTGCCCTCGGCAGGATCTGGTAGATAGTGAGGCTTCTCAGCCTTTTTCATTTGTAGATGTCTGTACTCAGACATGTTAAGCTTCCGCATGTGCTTTGACTTGTATGCTCTGAATGTTGGATCATGAGACCCATGTTTGTAATATCTCGCTCCTCGGAGCCTAATGAATAAATACTTTGAGTCATAGAGTTTTGTTGCGATGCCATGTTGTATTTACACATATCGAGCATATTGTGTGTATGATTGAAATGCTTGGTATGTGTGGGATCCGACAACCTAGTTGTTTATCCTTGGTAGTCTCTCTTATGGGGAAATGTAGTCTTGTGCTTCCATGAGCCATAGTAGTCCGCTACAGCACGGTTCACTGGAGTCCTGATAGCCCAGCACTACTGCTCCGGAACACTTGACTGGCCAGCATGTGATTCACTTCATTCCTGTGTCTGTCATTTCAGGGAAATTTCACGCGGTGACATCCGGAGTCCTGCCTAGCCTGCTACAGCCCGGGGTCCTGCCCAGTTCACCGGAGTCCTGTTAGCCCAGTGCTACAGTCCGTATTCACACGCTGCTGCCCGACATGCTCGATGTTGATTCATGTATGCCTGTCCCCGTAAGTTAGTGCCACTTTGGGTTCACGACTAGTCAAGTCGGCCCGGGTTCTGTGTCATATGGATGCTAGCGACACTATCATATACGTGAGCCAAAAGGCGCAAACAGTCCTGGGCCATGGGAAGGCGACACCCGTGGGAATACCGTGCGTGAGGCCGCAAAGTGATATGAGGTGTTACATGCTAGATCGGTGTGACTTAGAATCGGAGTCCCGACAGCTTTGGTACGGTATTGCCACGGGTGTCGCCTTACCTGGCCCTGGACCCTTTGCGCCTTTTGGCTTACGTATATGATAGTGTCTCTAGCATCCATATGACAGAGAACCCGGGCCGACATGACTAGTCGTGAACCCAAAGTGGCTCTAACTTACAGGGACACGCATACATGAAACAACATCGAGCATGTCGGGCAGCAGCGTGTGAATCCGGGCTGTAGCAACTGGGCCAACAGGACTCCGGGAACCCGGGCTGTAGCAGGCTAGCTGGACTCCGGATGTCACCGCGTAACATTTCCCCGAAGGGACAGACACAGGAACGAAGTGCATCACATGCCGGCCAGTCTAGGTGTTCCGGAGCAGTAGTGCTGGGCTAGCAGGACTCCGGTAAACCGGGTTGTAGCGGACTACCAAGGCTCAGTGGAAGCACCAGACTACATTTCCCCATAAGAGAGGCTACCAAGGATAAACAACTAGATTGTCAGATCCCACACATACCAAGCATTTCAATCATACACACAATATGCTCAATATGTGCAAATACAACATGGCATCACAACAAGACTCTACGACTCAGAGTATTTATTCATTAGGCTCCAAGGAGCCAAGTATTACAAACATGGGTCTCATGACCCAACATACAGAGCATACAAGCAACAAGCACATGCGGAAGCTTAACTTGTCTGAGTACAGACAACTACAAATGAAGAAGCCTAAGAAGCCTGACTATCTACAAGACCCTCCCAAGGGTACAAGATCGTAGCTGAGGTAATAAGCTAAACGTCGAAGTCCACGTGGAACTACTAGCGAGACTGAAGTCTCTCTGCAAAACGTAAAATAAGCAAACGTGAGTACAAATGTACCCAGCAAGACTTACATCAGAACTATCTACATATGCATCGGTATCAACAAAGGGGTGGTGGAGTTTAACTGCAGCAAGCCATCTTTGACCCGGTGGCTATCCTGAACTACGACTGCAAGTAACTCTTTTGAGGTGGCGGACACGAGTCCACATAATCACCATACCAACACATCACTATGGATCCGTCCCCGTCTCCCTACGAGAACGCCATCCATAGCACTCACGCTTATCTTGCGCATTTTA
Organism: Triticum aestivum; assembly: GCF_018294505.1. Lineage (NCBI taxonomy): Eukaryota > Viridiplantae > Streptophyta > Magnoliopsida > Poales > Poaceae > Triticum > Triticum aestivum. The sequence goes on from NC_057799.1 coordinate 221,544,561, forward strand.
GAGTATCCACTTTCACTTGTCTATGAACTGTACTGGCAACCCAGAAGTCCTTTACCGCAGACACGGCTATTCGAATAGATGATGTTAACCCTGCAGGGGTGTACTTCTTCACACACGCTCTCGCCACTTACAACCATGTACACGTCGTGTATATCGGCAACCTTCAAGCGGAAGCCTGGCGAGGGAGTCGGCCACGACCTGACTAACCACACAAGTCTCTAGTCCAGGTTTATCACCTATTCGGGTTCCATCCGCAAGGAGATCCGGCCGGGGTGTCGCTCACGGCCCCAAACAATGTGAGCAGGGTTCCCAAGCCCACCATCCGGGTGCCACTTGGTACACCGTGCCACTGTGCCTAGTCTGTCCCAAGCCCACCTGTACCGGGTGCCACTTGGTACTAACACTACCTACAAACACCATAAACTAGTTGCAACTCATGGACAGAGATCAAGTTGATTAATAAGTCGAGAGGGGCACTTAAGCATTCCAATGCGTGGTAGTAACTGTTCATGGATCACAAACACATAACTCAGTTCCTGAGGACGGCTGCAATGAGACAACCCACCATGTACTCCTACATGGCCTCTCACCGCTACCTTTACCAAATCGTGTTCACACACTTAGCTCTCAACAGTAGGACATGTTCACCACATTCCAATTCATCCCCGATGAATCAGACCAGACTCAACTCTAAGCAGTAGCAGGCATGACAAACAAGCATGAATGAGTAGGCACATCAGGGCTCAAACAACTCCTACTCATGCTAGTGGGTTTCATCTATTTACTATGGCAATGACAGGACATGCAGAGGAAAAGGGGTTCAACTACCGCAGCATGTAATAGTTGAATCGCTGTTGTCCTAATGCAGTAAAAGAGAGCAGGAGCGAGTGAGTGGGATTGTATCGGAATGAACAAGGGGGTTTTGCTTGCCTGACACTTCTGAAGATATTATAGCTCTTCATCGGTGTCATCGAACTCATGGTCGGGATACGCCTACCGAGAGGGGACAAGCACCGGCAATAGAGAAGAACACAATCAATGCAAATGCGACCATATGATGCATGATCATGACATGGCAATATGCTATGATTTGTACTAATGCATCTAGGAACAATTTAAACGAAGTCCATATGAACCAAGGGTTCATATGCAAACTCCATAAGGGGTATTTAAAATGCCATTATCATGTTTTCACTTATACAGGGGGTATAAGTTGGTAGAACATGCATGGAAGTAGCATAAATAGATAGATTGGATTTTTCTGATGATTTTTCATATATAAATTATTTCATTTGGAGTTACGGTTGAATTTCTATGATTTTTAGAAGTTTGAAGTATTTTCTGAAATAAATAAATCATTTCTGAGTTATTTCACATCCAGAAAACAATAATGACATCAGCACTGTGTCATTGTGATGTCAGCAGGTCAACTGGGCGGTCCAGGTGAAACCTGACAGGCGGGACCCGCTTGTCATTGCCTGTGGCTTTAACCAATAGGGTTTATTTTTAGACCGGGGATTAGTTATCCGGTGGGGTCCAGTGTCAATGACTGTGGGGTTTAATTAGGGGCGCATTAGCCCCTAATGACGTGTCCACGTCATCCAAAACGGTGGTTAGCCGCCGGTGCTAATCAGGACACGGCGGGGTTGCCCGTCCGGCCAACTCCAGCGACGGGAGCTCGCGCGGCTGGGTCGTGCAGAAGCAGTGCGACAAGGCGTGTCGACCAGTGGTGGTGGGTGGCGCTAGGGTGGCCAGAATCACTGATGGCGGTGAGCGGGGCGGCGGCCGGAGCTACTGGCTGCACGGGCACGACGCTAGAGCAAGCGGGCGAGCGAGCAAAGTGGCTAGGCGGCCTCCTGGAGGCACCAGGAGCATGATGTGGTGCAAGGGCACGACTGGGTAGAGCTCAGGCCACGGTGGCGACGTCGTCGGCGGAGTCGAGCTCTCGGGCTCGATGGGAATGGCGGCTAGAGAGGGAAATAGAGCACGGGGAGAGAGGGGTTTGACGTATTAACTCACGGCGAGTGCAGGGGGGCGTCGAAGCGGGCTCGGGGAAGGGCTGGAGCAGGCGGGGTGTCGGCGGGGATCTCGGGCATCCAAGGGAGGAAGAAGAGGTCGGGGACGATGCTCCGAGGGCCTTCCGGTTGCTTGGATTGGCGGAGACGACATAGAGGTCGACGGCGGAGCTCGTGGACCGGTCGGAGAAGCGAGGGCGAGGCGGTGGACGCGGCGGTGCTCGTCGGCGTTCTCGGGCGCCCATGAACAGAGAGAGGGGAGGGAGCAGAGGAGGGGAGGAAAGCGCGGGGAGGAGTGAGAGGGGTCCGGGGGGTATCGTGGCAACGCCTAGGCGCATCGGGGATGAGGCAGGCAGGCTGGAGGTGGCTAGCGTGTGCCGGCGTGCCGCGGCCACACGCGCTATGTCCTTCTGGCACACCGAGGAAGATGACTGGCAAGGTGGGGGTGGGCTGGGCCTCTATTGGGCCGCCAGGTAAGTGGCCCAGGTAGTTCTCTCTCTCTCTCTCTCTCTCTCTCTCTCTCTCTCTCTCTCTTTTTCTTCAGTTTTCTTTTATTTTGTAACTTCAGGGCTTTATTAAAAAATAGCTGGGCACTTTCAAAAATCATGCAACTGACTGTGGCAACTGTTGGGAATATAACCAACAGTAAACATTTCAGTTTATGATTATTTGGACATTTAAAATATTTTATAGCATTTAAATGTCCAAATGCAAATAACATATGATTTAATCTAGTGACCTTATGATGTCCTAGAAAAGTGTGAACCATTTTTGTTAGAGGTTATAGACCAAGGCAAAGATGATGAACATTTTAGAAGGGCATTTCAGGTTCATTGGAAAAGATTTTAGTAAACCCTAGTTGGATTAAGGGGGTGCTGGGGGTTCTGTCATCCCCATTTCCAAATTTCTGAGTAAAATAAACATGATGCAACACCAGAGGCTAGCACTAGGCATTACTAGAACTAGGGATGTGACAACTCACCCCCACTAAACAAGAATCTCGTCCCGAGATTCAAGACGTGAGGTAAGAAGACAGAGGGGACACTGAATCTCACAAACTTCATGATCCAATTGCCCTTCTCAAAGATGTTGATCCATTCATCATCTTAGTCTTGACGTCTTGCTCTGGGGATTCCATTCAACAAGACAACGAGAAGGAAGGGTAAATCTTAGAAGAATTGATCACCTCAAAGATCGAGCAATTGATGATCAACTCACGGAAGGAGACGTAGGAACATCTCTTGAGCTGAGACACAACACATATTGAGAGGGATGGAAATAAACAGATGACGAAGGTTCAAATTGGTAGGCAACAATCCCACGCTGGAGTAGGATGGTGCATGGTTTCAAAGTAGGGAGGAGATAATTGCCATGATTCCATAACGAGGCACCTTAGGGAAGGTGGCTCGTAGAAATATTCCCTTAAGTGGCAAAAAGAATTACTTTTGATTCAGAGATCATTGAATTTCTCTATACCAGCCTAAGGCAATTCCCAAACGATCGTTTGAAGGAGTTCGAAGAAATGGCATACTCAGATCGGAAAGGAAACTATGGTTATAGAACAACTCGGCAAATAGGAGGCACATCCCAATTGATACCGAGGATATAACCTAGTGACTGAGTGTGCTCTCAAGAACTTGAGCATTTCCATACTCATCAAGGTCTTACCAACATCTGTGCCGAGGATCCTGGCAACACATCTTACTACCATGATGAATAGTGATGGACAATGCAGATGCAAAGGAAGACAACACTTTCTCAGATTTCACCTTAGCGAGGCCAAGGGAACTAAATCTGTATGATCGACCAAGAGACATTTAGCACTCCGCTTCTAATGTTCTCCTTGATGTACCAGCTTAACCCAATACCATTCGGTATCTGGAACATCAAGTAAAGGTCTGACTTCGGGAGCTCAAGGAGCCCATAAGGAATAACTTATGTACAAAGTCATACCAACTCCTCATGGAAGAATGGCCAAATTGCTGACTCAAGATACTATAATAAGGGATCTCCCGAATAAGTGTGTTGGCCATGACATCCACTTAATGGTTCAAAAGACCAATATTATAATTCTTGGGAATGTCCCAACCATCATATCTGCCTGAGATTCAGATCTGGTTGGCGTCAGGATATTCCGGACTCAGCATGTCTGGAAGGAAAGTTTGCAACACAAACCGACGAGATGACGTTGCGAGATTCTCAGGAAATGAATTACGATAGCAAGCTCCAAAACACGAGCTGGTTCTGCTACATACATGTGAGCATGGTGTCCAAGACAAGAATGACCACATAGTAGTCTTATAATAAAACACTATCGAGTTCAGGTTAGGATCCATCATCAAGGATTTCGAAGTCTTTACGCGCGCTAGACTTCTTTTCCTTGAACAAGTCAATCAGTGGCTTGGTGTGCTAGGAACACATATTGCATGGAGGTAGCTAATCTCTCAAACCATAGTATACTTCGCACCTGCATGACTGACTTGGGATGATTCCAGAGGAGGCAAAAACAAGCTTTCTCGAATTCACGGCGGCAAGCTGCATCAAATGCACATGAATTAGAGGAAGTTACTTCTTTCATCCGAACATGTGCTTCATGAGCTAGCATGAAGAGATGCCTTCAAAAGTTTCCAACACTAGCTTAATGTTCAACAAAATCATGGATAGGATAAGGATGTTGTCGATGGGCTCAACAGCAATTCATCCAGGTTTCCATACAAATGGAGTTCCATAACTATGTGAAACAGAGGATAGCATTGGTCAGACCAAGAGATATAACGGTTTATGCTCGAGGAAACAACCACGAGTAAGACAACATTACGAACATCGTTGGTTCTGCTTTGGTTTGACGATAGCCCACACTCAAATCAAGGTTTTGACTAGACAATAGGTCCAACAATTGATCACCGAGATCAACCGATGAAGATATCATCTTTCTTCAACACACACAAAAGATATCCCCTTGAATTAACTAAGTCAGGAAAAGCTTCTATCTTCCAACTCTCCAAGTTGTTGTTTAGCTTAACCAACTAGCTCAGGGATGTCCAACACAGATTCTTGAAGAAGGGGTGGTTTATAGGAAAACCAACTTGATCACAAACTCAACATAGCGGTCAGGTGACAACCTGGTAACACTTCCGAGAAGATATTCGGAAAATCACGAACCACCGATATGTTATTAAGCTCGGGAGAGATCTTGCTTTCGAGGCAAGATGATGTGATCAATTAAGCAAGGATTGACACCATCCTAACTCATTGATCGAAGAGTGCACCAGGGAAAGATGGACTAGGTAGCACGATCAATCTTAGGATGATGATTCAATAACCAGCACGCTAAGAATGAGGGTATTGTCCATTATCTACCAAGCAACTGGGTTGCTAGGAGTATTGATTTCACACATCACGATTCACTTGTCAGTATTCCGGTTACAATAACACGGAGAACGAGGAATGAATGATGATGGCGAGAAGTATCACGGCAACAAGAATTCATGAGATATGCTGCAATTCTCATGACAATGCTGACATGAAAGGGGTAATACTCCGAGGTAGAACAGAACAAAAGCTGGATTAGCATTTTGATCTGCGGAGTACAACTACTTTGACCCAATCCTAGAAATGGATGAGGTACTGGAGTTTGTTTCTCCTAGTCATTCTAAAATAGAATGGCTTGACGGACCACAAGAATAATAGGCATCGATGAACACGATTGCACACATACTCTTGACTATCAACTGATAGATGATGGTCGGAATACAACTGAAAATGGATAACTCAAGGAGCATATAACTTTCTGAGTTGTGGATGCATAGATTAGTATGTCGAACAAGCTCAACATTTCTTCCGGATAACCCATGCAAAAGGGTAGGACTAGCAAATTCAGAATATAGAACGGAGAACTCATCAAGATCACTCCTATTGTGATCTTTTGGTTCAAAAGAACTTCTACCATAAGCATTTCATGGTATTTGGAAGAAGGAAATACCACGGACCTTGAGGACTATCGCAAAGGTTACTAATATCCTAAAGGAACTAGCAACACTATCAACAAGAAGTAAGTAGGGTGAATCTCGGGTTCAAAACCTAGGAGTAGAATACCTACTACTAAGTGGCATCACGCGATGCTTTCGAGAATGATGGCCAGAATCATCACACTGTGAACACAAAACATGGCTAGATTACTGGGTGGTTCTCTAGGATGCCTAGGGTCAAATTACTAGCTCCAACATATATGTCGAGGCAACAGAGTACCTCAACTCACTGATTAGTGTGGTTAAACTGGCCCAAAGAAACGTGGGGAACGGGAAGAAGGGATTTGCAAATGCATCAGACTATTTCGAAACCTGAGATGACTCGGACAGCATAACGGCTGTAAATGCTCAAAAGATTTGGGACATTCTGCAAAAATGGTGGCATAACCACTCAGAATCACAATATCAAGGTTCTGAGACCAACTATGAATACATGCAAATAGTAGAAACTGAACGAGGACTTGAATTCATCATTCCTATAAGTCTACAGATTAGTAACACATGATCCTGATAGAAAGAAGAGAAAGCCTAGTTCCTTTACCCCGTAGGAAAGATAAGATGACTCGGATCAGAAGGGCATAAGGTAAAGGAGTAAAAAGAGCCTTACGTTCCCTTTCACAATCAATTCCCTTATATAACTAAAGCATTTCTAGGCTCAACTTCGACCAGTTTGGCTTGGTAACCCTACAGGCAGTCAGGCTCTGATACCAAATCTAGCAATGTTTATATTCCTAGTGTGATGATTCTGGCCATCATTCTCGAAAGCATCTCGTGATGTTATTTTGTTGGTAGGTATTCCATTTCCGGGTTTTTGAACCCGAGATTCACCCTACCTACTTCTTGTTGATAGTGTTTGCTAGTTCCTTAGGATATTAGTAACCTTTGTGATAGTCCTCGAGGTCCGTGGCATTTTCCTCTTCCAAATACCATGAACTACTTATGGCAGAAGTTCCTCGTTGAACCGAAAGATCACAACCAGAGTGCTCTTGATGAGTTCTCTTTAGTTGTATTCCGGCCCTCGTGTATCAGTTGATAGTTAGGAGTATTTGTGCATCCTTGTTCATCAATGCCTTTTACTCTTGTAGTCCGTCAAGCCATTCTAGTCCGGAATGACTAGGAGAAACAAACTCCAGTACCCCATCCATATCTCGGATTGGGTCAAAGAAGTTGTATTCCGCAGATCAAATTGCCAATCCTGCTTTTGTTCTGTTCTACCTTGGAGTATTTCCATCTTAAGTCAAGAATGTCATGGGAGTTGCACAACCTCTTATGAATTCTTGATGCAGTGATACTTCTCGCCATCATTATTCATTCCTCGGTCCCGTGTTGTCGCAACCGGAATGCCGACAAGTGAATCATGATGTTTGAAATCAATACTCCTAGCAACCCGTCGCTTGGTAGTTAATGGACAATACTCTCATTCTTAGCGTGCTGGTTACTGAATCACCATTCTAAGATTGATCGTGCAACCTAGTCCTTATTTCTAGTGCACTCTTCGATCAATGAGTTAGGATTTTGTCAAACCCTTGCTCTATTAATCATATCATCTTGCCCTGAAAAGCAAGATTGTTCTCGAGCTTAGTAACATACCGGTGGTTCGTGATTTTCCGAATATCTTCTCGGAGGTATCACCAGGTTGTCACCTGACCGCTATGTTGAGTTCGTGATCAAGTTGGTTTCTTGTAGCCACCCTTTTCTCCAACAATCTGTGTTGGATACCCCTGAGCTAGTTGGTTAAGCTTAACAACAACTTGGAGAGTTGGAAGATAAAAGCTTGTCCGGCCACGCTCATCCCTAAGGGATATCTTGTATTTGTGTTGAAGAAAGATGATATCTTCATCGATTGATCCACGTGATCAATTGTCGGTGCTATTGTCTTATCAATCCTTTGATTAGAGTGTGGGCTATCGTCAAATCAAATCAGAACCAACGATGTTCGTAATGTTGTCTTGCTCGTGGTTGTATCCTCGAGCATACATCATTACATCTTTTGGGTCTGACCAATGCTATCACCTTGTTCACATAGTTGTGGAATTCCATCTTCATGGAAGTATCGATGATTTGTTGTTGAGCCCATTGACAATATTTTCATCTTGTCCATGATTCATGTCGAACATCTAAGTTGTGTTGGAAACTTTTATAAGCATTATCTTCATGTTCCGTTCATGAAGCATATGTTCGAATGAGAGAAGTGACTTCCTCTAATTCATGTGCATTTGATGCAAGTTGCCGCCGTGAACTCGAGAAAGTCAATGTTGCTTCCTCTGGAATCATCCCAAGTTAGTCATGCATGTGCGAAGTATACTTTGGTTTGTGAGATTAGCTACCTTCATTCCATATGTGTTTCCTAGCACACCAAGCCACTAATTGACTTGTTCAAGGAGAAGAAGTTCCTTCTTAAGAGCTAATCATGCCTTAAGTAAGGACTTTGCTATCCTCGATGATGGTTCCCCACCTGAACTTGGTAGTGTTTTGTTGTAAGACTTCTACGTGGTCATGCTTGTCTTGGACAACGTGTTCACATGTATGTAGCAGAACCAACTCATGTTTTGGATCTTTCTACCGATTTCTCAAGAATCTCGCAACATCATCTCGTCGATTTGTGTTGCAACCTTTCCTTTTTGGACATGCTGTCTGAAATATTCCGTTACCAACTAGATCTGAATCTCAGGCAGATATGATGGTTGGAACTTCTTCCAAGAACTATGATATAGGTTCCAGTGAAGTGGACGCACCTAGCTGGAAGCACTATTATTGTAGTATATTGATTAAGCCGTTTGGTCACTCCCCATGAGGATTTCGCATGACTTATTCTAGAAGTTGTTCCTTATGGATTTTGTGCTCCCGAAGTCCGACCTTTACTTGATGGCCATGTTGATGCTTTTTAAGCATGACCGTGGAAGCTATAACATCAAGGAGAACATTAGAAGCGGAGTGCTAAATGTCTCTCGGTCGATCATCCAGGTTTTGTCTCCTTGGCATTGCTAAGGTAAAATCTGAGAAGGTGTTGTCTTCCTTTGCATCTGCATCGTCCATCACTATTCATCATGGTAGTTTGATGTGTTGCCAGGATCCTCGGCACAGATGTTGGTAAGACCTTGATGAATATGGAAATGCTCAAGTTCTGGAGAGCGCGCTCAGACACTAGGTTATACCTTCGGTATCAGTCGGATTGTGCCTTCCATTTGCCGATTGTTCTATAACCATAGTTCCATTCCAAAACTGAGTATGACATTTCTTAGAATTCCTTTAAATGATCGTTTGTGAATTGCCGTTAGCCTGGTATGAAAAGCTTCAATGATCCTCTCCAATAGAGTTTCTTTCTGTCGTCAACGTGTTGGATGAAGATCTCGAAAGCAAAGACGTCAAGATCAATATGACACAATGAATCAACATCTTTGAGAAGGGTAGTTGCATCGAGAAGTTTGTGTTGGCTTTGTTTCCCCTCTGCCTTCTTACCTCACGTCTTGATTCTCGGGACGAGATTCTTGTTTAGTGGGGGTGAGTTATCACAGCCCCATAATTGGTTGTAGTTAGTTGCATCTGCATCCATGCATCATATTTAAATTCAAAAGAAATTTGAATTGGGGATGACCAAGCCCTAGCACTAAACCAATTCAAACAGGTTCAACTAAAAAAAAATTTCAATGAACCCAAATGGCCTTAAAAAATGTTCATCATTTTTGGAAAATGCTGGAAACAGTAACCAGAGATGATGCACATTTTTCCATGACATTTTGGATCTTTGAACTAATACATATTGTATTTGAGTTGGAGCGAATATATGTTATAAATATATTTAATGCTTCAATAATTCTGTTATTTTGTGAGGGGCTCTAGAATATTCCTTTCAGTCCCTGCAAAAATTATCAGAAGAAAAAAATGATTTAGTGCTTGAACTAAATCAAAACAGATTTAAACAAATAGAAAACAGTAATTAAAATAGAAAACAGAGAAGGAGGGAGTACCTGTAACTTACCTGGACCAGGAAAGAAGCCAGCCCACCAGGCCCATGTGCCAATCATCCTCCTCCTTGCACCAGAAGGACACCGGGCGCGTGCCCGACGCACGCCGGCCACCTCCACCTTGCCTGCCTGTCTCCTCGCCGCCCCGAAGCGCCTAGAGGACGCCACGCACCCCCCCCCCCGGACCGCTCTCACTCTCTCCTGCGCTCATCCTCTCCTCTGCCGCCCTCTGTCTCCCACGACCGAACGCTGCCGTCGCCGCCGCTCGTTGTCGCCGTAGCCACAACCACCCCGTCACATCTCCGACGCGCCCCCAAGCTCCGCCTCATCGCCATCGCCATCTCCGTCGACGCATGCGACGCCAAACGCCCCCAAGCGACGACCCGAGCTCTTCTTCAACCTCCGGCCGCCGGAGATCGCCTTCACCGCACCGCCCGCTCCGGACCGTCTTCGAGCTCGCCGACCTTCTTGTTCGACTCGCTGTGAGCCTCTGACCCCGAACGTCCCTCTCTTCTTCCTCGTAGGCCGCCGTAGCCACCGGACCGCCTACGCCCGAACGCGTCGCCGCCTGAGCTCGTCGCCGACGCAGCTTCGGTGACCAAATGGTCACCCCGTCGAGTCCAATCTGCTCCCCGCATCGCGTAGGCCCCCGCTAGCTCCTTAGCTTGCTTGCTCGCGCACCGCAGCACTTCCCGCGCTCACGCCCGAGCTCCGGCCGCCGCGGTCGAGCTCCTCGTCGTCGCCTCCGGCCACCCCAAGCTCGACTGGCGCCACCGCCCGACGCGCGCTGGTCTGGGCTCTCGAATGAGCCCAGCCACGTTGCGAACAGGGCACCACAGCCCGTGCCCGAGTGCCCCGCCGCGTCTGCTGCCGCCGCCGGCTAAACGTCGGCGGGTTGACCGCCTTGACCCGGGGTTTGACCCCGCTGACCAGGGATTTGACCTCCCCTGAGTCACTGACGTGTGGGCCCGGCCCCTGTTAAGTTTTGGTTAAGTTGATAACTAATTTTAGTTAAGCCACTGACTCACTGACACGCGGGGCCCGCCCGACTAATTAAACTAGGTTAGGTTTATTTTATATGAGGATTAGCTACAGTCACTGACATGTGGGTCCCAGCTGTCAGGTTTGACCTGGGTTGGCGCCTTAGACCTGCTGACCACAGCCTTACGTAATGCTGACGCAGTAAAGCTTTTTTGTGATTTTAAATAATTTAGAAATGATTTATTAAATCCAAAAAAAGGCCTAAACTTTGAAAAATCATAGGAAATAATCTGTAACTGCAAATGAAACAAGTTATATATGAAAAACTATCAGAAAAATCCAAAGAATCTGAATATGCCATTTTCATGCATGTTTGAAGAAGTTAACCTCACTGAATAGGACAATTCATGATTATGAAATAAATGGTAATTAGTTTTGGAGTTGGAATTTGCTATATGTTTGAATTCCACTTCAATGAATATGACTAACAGTTGCACTAGGTCAATTCAGTACCTTAACATGACATATCATTCATTTGGCTATGCATTGCATTGATTGTGTTCTTTCTCTGTTGCCGGTGGTTGTCCCCTCTCAGTAGACGATGTTCCGACGATGAGTTCGATGACACCGATGAAGAACTATACTATCTTCAGAAATGCCAGGCAAGCAAAACCCCCTTGTTCATTCCGATACAATCCCACTCTCTCGCTCCTGCTCTCTTTTACTGCATTAGGACAACAACGATTCAACTGTTACATGTTGCGGTAGCTGAACCCCTTTCCTCTGCATGACCTGTCATTGCCACAGTAAATAGATGAAACCCACTAGCATGAGTAGGAGTTGTTTGAGCCCTGATGTGCCTACTCATTCATGCTTGTTGTCATGCCTGCTACTGCTTAGAGTTGAGTCAGGTCTGGTTCATCGAGGATGAATTGGAATGTGGTGAACATGTCCTACTATTGAGAGCTAAGTGTGTGAACACGATTTGGTAAAGGTAGCGGTGAGAGGCCATGTAGGAGTACATGGTGGGTTGTCTCATTGAAACCGTCCTCAGGAACTGAGTTTTGTGTTTGCGATCCATGAATAGTTACTACCACACATTGGGTTCTGGTAACTCGGCCCCTCTCGGCTTATTAACCAACTCGATCTCTGTCCAGGAGTTGCAACAAGTTTCTGGTGTTTGTAGGTAGTGTTAGTAGTCTACCAAGTGGCACCCGGTACAGGTGGGCTTGGGACAGACTAGGCACAGTGGCACGGTGTACCAAGTGGCACCCGGATGGTGGGCTTGGGAACCCTGCTCACATCGTTTGGGGCCGTGAGCTACACCCCGGCCGGATCTCCTTGCGGATGGAACCCGAATAGGCGATAAACCTGGACTAGAGACTAGTGTGGTTAGTCAGGTCGTGGCCGACTCCCTCGCCAGGCTTCCGCTTGAAGGTTGCCGAGATACACGACGTGTACATGGTGGTAAGTGGCGAGAGCGTGTGTGAAGAAGTACACCCCTGCAGGGTTAACATCATCTATTCGAATAGCCGTGTCCGCGGTAAAGGACTTCTGGGTTGCATGTACAGTTCATATACAAGTGAAAGTGGATACACTAAAATGCGCAAGATAAGCGTGAGTGCTATGGATGGCGTTCTCGTAGGGAGACGGGAGCGGATCCATAGTGGTGTATTGGTTGGTGAATATGTGGACTCGTGTGCGCCACCTCAAAAGAGTTACTTGCAGTCATAGTGTAACGCCCACGATGCGGCTATATCTCCCACGTGTCGAGGCATGACTTAGAGGCATAACCGCATAGTGGTTTTGTCGCAAGAAGGGTCATCTTCACACAATCCCATGTAATGAACAAGAATGGGATAAAGAGTTGGCTTACAATCGCCACTTCACACAATACATGAATATAATTCATACATCATCGAAAATACAATCATATATAGACCGACTACGGTCAAGATCCAGATGAAAATAAGACGACCCCAAATGCTAGATCCCCGATCGTCCCAACTGGGCTCCACTACTGATCATCAGGAAAAGACACATAGTAACGACCACGTTCCTCGTCGAACTCCCACTTGAGATCGACCCCATCATCTGCACTAGCATCGTCGGCACCTGCAACTGTTTTGGTAGAATCTGTGAGTCACGGGGACTCAGCAATCTCACACCCGCGAGATCAAGACTATTTAAGCTTATAGGAAAGGATGGTGAAATGAGGTGGAGCTGTAGCGGCAATAAGCATATATGGTGGCTAACATACGCAAGAGAGAGTTAGAAGAGAACCAACGGAGCGGTCGTCATCTAGCAATGACCAAGAAGTGATCCTGAACTCCTACTTGCGTCATACATAACTCAGTCTGTGTTCACCTCCCGGACTCCGCCGAGAAGAGACCATCACGGCTACACACGCAGTTGATGCATTTTAATTGGGTCAAGTGACAAGTTCTCTACAACCGGACATTAACAAATTCCCATTTGCCTCATAACCGCGGGCACGGCTTTCGAAAGATAATACCCTGCAGGGGTGTCCCAACTTAGCCCATCATAAGCTCTCACGGTCAACGAAGGATAAACCTTCTCCCGGAATAACCCGATCAGTTCGGAATCCCGGTTTACAAGACATCTCGACAATGGTAAAACAAGACTAGCAAAGCCGCCCGAATGTGCCGACAAATCCCGATAGGAGCTGCACATATCTCGTTCTCAGGGCACACCGGATGAACACTACGTACAGCTAAAACCAATCCTCGGGTTTCCCCAAGGTGGCGCTGCAAGTGGCCCTAGTTTGGACCAGCACTCAGAGGAACACTGGCCCGGGGGTTTAATTAAAGATGACCCTCGGGCTCGCGAAAACCCGGGGAAAAAGGCTTAGGCAGCAAATGGTAAAACCAAAGTTGGGCCTTGCTGAAGGAGTTTTATTCAAGGCGAACTGTCAAGGGGGTCCCATAAATCACCCGACCGCGTAAGGAACGCAAACTCAAGGAACATAATCCCGGTATATCAGTAACTAGGGCGGCAAGAGTGGAACAAAACACCAGGCATAAGGCCGAGCCTTCCACCCTTTACCAAAAACATATAGATGCATTAATTAAATAAGAGATATTGTGATATCCCAACATATCCATGTTCCAACATGGAACAAACTTCAACTTCACCTGCAACTAGCAACGCTATAAGAGGGGCTGAGCAAAAGCGGTAACTTAGCCAAACAACGGTTTGCTAGGAAAGGATGGTTAGAGGCTGACATGGCAAATGGGAGACATGATATAGCAAGTGATAGGTAGCGTAGCATGGCAATAGAGCGAGCAACTAGCAAAGCAAAGATAGAAGTGATTTCGAGGGGTGGTCATCTTGCCAGCAAGGTTCTCAGAGTTGTCGAAAGCTTGATCCTCGTAAGCGTACTCAACAGGTTCCTCGTTCACGAACTCGTCTCCCGGCTCTACCCAAGACAAGAACACAAACAAACGGAACCACAATCAACAACGAGAAATGCACAAGCAACATGATGCAAAACATGTATGATATGCAAGATATGATATGCGATGCATATGCGTGCTCCGGAAGGAAAATGATGAACATGGCAGTAACTTGGCAAACCAAGCATTCCACTGGAAAGATGAGATGATTTCGGTCGAAATCGATATAAATATCACCGGAATCGGATGCACGGTTTGCAAATGGCAAGCAAAACAAGAATGACACGAATCTGCGATAAACAGCATGATAGCACTTAAAATGCAACAAGTAACAATGCTACAGCACCCCAACATAGCAACAAAGCATATGCCAGTAATCTACAAGAGATGCTTGACAAAAGATGAACACTGAGCTACGGCTAGTTCACAACATATCAAGCTCAAACAAGCATGGCAAAAGTTCAAAAGATAACAGGTTCACAGACTCTGTGAAAAACTGGACATGGCAGAAAACAGCATTAGATTGCAATGTTCAGAGCACGAAATCAACATGCTACAGGAACTTAACATAGCAAAAAAAGGCATGACAGTGTTCTACTAAATGCAAATGACAAAAGTCCCTTACTGACCATAAGCCAAAAAGTGCCAGAGGATATGATGGCAAGCATGTAAAGATAGCACGTTTCGTTATCAGGTTTCAGACTTAGCAGAAAACAGAGCATGGCAGAAATAATAATATGTAGGCATCTTTGTGAGCTTGATGCACTCACTACAGAGCAATGCATGACAAACCAAGCATACCTACAGCAAGAAGGCATGTTTATGAAGCTATCCATGGCAAGAACAAAAGCATAGGATATATGGATCAACTACAATAAGCTTGGAAAAATTGCATATCATGTTAAGAATCTGCCAGAAATATTTTATAGCAAACGTAGAGCAAGATTGAGTCATGCTATGGCACTCCATAATTACAAACAATTGCAGGAATGGATCAATTACAACTATAGCTACAAAACATCTTTACTTAACATCCCCAAAATATGCATGGATCTCTCTGTAGCATCAAGTTTACATGGCAACAAAATAACAGTAGACAAAGACAGAGAAATCACTAAGTCCCTGAAATCAGAAACATTACGGAGTCTACTTTGCATGCTTGTGCTAGTTACCACAGAGATCACAAAAATACATGGACTACACCACTGGAAATATGGCATGGCATACTTCAAAACATATGTAGAGCTCATGCCCATAAGATGCACACGAGTCCACATATTCACCATATCAATACACCACTATTGATCCGCTCCCGTCTCCCTACGAGAAGGCCATCCATAGCACTCACGCTTATATTGCGCATTTAGAGTATCCACTTTCACTTGTCTATGAACTGTACAGGTAACCCAGAAGTCCTTTTCCACGGACATGGCTATTCGAATAGACGATGTTAACCCTGCAGGGGTGTACTTCTTCACACACGCTCTCGCCACTTACCACCATGTACACGTCGTGTATCTCGGCAACCTTCAAGCGGAAGCCTGGCGAGGGAGTCGGCCACGACCTGACTAACCACACAAGCCTCTAGTCCAGGTTTATCGCCTATTCGAGTTCCATCCGCAAGGAGATCCGGCCGGGGTGTCGCTCACGGCCCCAAACGATGTGAGCAGGGTTCCCAAGCCCACCATCCGGGTGCTACTTGGTACACCGTGCCACTGTGCCTAGTCTGTCCCAAGCCCACCTGTACCGGGTGCCACTTGGTAGACTACTAACACTACCTACAAACACCATAAACTAGTTGCAACTCCTGGACAGAGATCAAGTTGATTAATAAGTCGAGAGGGGCACTTAAGCATTCCAATGCGTGGTAGTAATTGTTCATGGATCACAAACACATAACTCAGTTCCTGAGGACGGCTGCAATGAGACAACCCACCATGTACTCCTACATGGCCTCTCACCGCTACCCTTACCAAATCGTGTTCACACACTTAGCTCTCAACAGTAGGACATGTTCACAACTTTCCAATTCATCCTCGATGAACCAGACCTGACTCAACTCTAAGAAGTAGCAGGCATGACAACAAGCATGAATGAGTAGGCACATCAGGGCTCAAACAACTCCTACTCATGCTAGTGGGTTTCATCTATTTACTGTGGCAATGACAGGTCATGCAGAGAAAAGGGGTTCAGCTACCGCAGCATTTAACAGTTGAATCGTTGTTGTCCTAATGCAGTAAAAGA
Organism: Triticum aestivum; assembly: GCF_018294505.1. NCBI lineage: Eukaryota > Viridiplantae > Streptophyta > Magnoliopsida > Poales > Poaceae > Triticum > Triticum aestivum. The sequence goes on from NC_057799.1 coordinate 221,561,210, forward strand.
GAGCAGGAGCGAGAGAGTGGGATTGTATCGGAATGAACAAGGGGGTTTTGCTTGCCTGGCACTTCTGAAGATAGCATTGGGTCTTCATCAGTGTCAACGATCACAACATCGGAACAGCGTCTACCGAGGGGGAACAACACCGGCAAACAGAGAATAAACAAATCAATGCAATGCACAATATGATGCATGAACATGGCATGTCAACATGTTGTGATTTGAGCTAATGCAACTAGAACAGAAGGGTTTGAGCTTATTTGAACCAAGGGTTCAAATTCAAACTCAAGTTATGAGCTCATATAATGCATTATCATGTTTTGATCTAAGCAGCAAGGTTAAGTTGCTTTGTCATGCATGAAACTAGTAGCAATGGAAAGATTGGATTTTTCTGATCATTTCTCATATATAACTTATTTCATTTGGAGTTAAGGTTGATTTTCTATGATTTTTAGAAGTTTTGGCTATTTTCTGAAATTAATAAATCATTTCTGATTTATTTAAAAACCAGAAAACAGATTACTGCGTCAGCTCTGGGTCACTGTGACGTCAGCAGGTCAAGGTCCCGGTCAAACCTGACTTGCAGGTCCCGCCTGTCATGGACACAAGGGCTAACCCGTGGTTAGTTAGTGTTGCGGGGTCCACTGTCATTGACTACGGTTAAACTAACTGAATAATTAGGCTAAAATAAACCGCCCACGTCATCGGGTTAACTCCGGCGATGACCGGAGCACTGAGGTGCTGGCCGTCCGGCCGTTTCCCGCGACGGGGGCAAGCGTGCTTGGGGTCTTCAGGTCCAGCGCGACTCCGCGCGTCAGAGGGTGGCAGCGGCACGAGCTGTGGTGGCCGGAAACATCGCCGGCGACGAGTTCAAGCCGCGGCGGCGGTCGGGCTAGCATGGACACGCGGTTGCAGCTTGCAACTGAGCGAACGGAGTGGGGCAGGAGCATCTACAGAGCAGCAGAAGCACATTGGTGCCACAGGAGAGAGCTGAGGGGCTCGGGAGGACGGGATCCATCAGCCATGGCAGCGGGGAGCTTCGGCGTCCGTGCAACTACGGCCTAGAGGACGCGGGTGAGCATGGGAGATGGGGGAAAAGGTGCGGGATCTCACAGCGAACTCGTAGAGATGCTCAGACTGCTCGGGGACGTCCTGGGTATGGCGAATCGACGACAGCCGTGGTCGGATGTAGAGGACGAGGACGACGGCATAGTTGGTGTTGCGGCGCGTCTCGTGAAGCGTCGCTTGGCGGAGACGACGAGCAGGTCATGGAGGAGCTTCCAGAGAGGGAGAAGGGGCGCGGGGACAGCGGTGGCTACGGAAACGGCGGCGGTGCGCTCATGGCCGGGTCGGCCATGGGGAGGAACGACAGGGAGGCGAGGGGGAAAGTGAATGAGGGGGTCAGCAGGATCCAGGAGGCCACGCGGAGTGTGCCTGCGTCGTTGCGCTGGCGAGGGAGGGCCAGGCAGGCAGCTGCGTGCCGGCGCGCGCGAGCGTCGTGCATTGCTTCCCCTCTGCCTTCTGGCGAGAGGAGGAAGACAACTGGCAGGGGAGGTGGGCTGCTGGGCTGCACAGTAACTGCCGGCTAGGTGGGCTGGAGGTAAGTTCGTACCCTCTCTCCCTGCTTATCTAATTCTTTTCTGTTTTCTATTTCTGCTTTATGTTTTGCAAACAAAATACTAACCAAAACACTTTGGTTAATTCTGTAATTTTTTTGAGGAATATTTGAATTATTTTCAAACCACACAACAAATTTCAGAATATTTGGAGCAACCAATATTTAATGGTAAATTTTAAACTCCAACTCAAATACCATAATGATTTAATTCATTGACCAAAATGTCCTCGAAAAATATGCATCATCTCTGGTAGAGGCTTTCACCATTTCCATAAATCATGAACATTTTATATGGATATTTGGAGTTCATTGAAAATATTTTGGTTGAACCTATTTGAGCTGGTGCTAGGGTTTTATCATCCCCATTTCAGCTTTAATTGAAAATTAACATGATGCAAGATTCTCACTGATGCAACTAATTACAACCAACATTCTAGGGCTGTGACAACTCACCCCCACTAAACAAGAATCTCGTCCCGAGATTCAAGACGTGAGGTAAGAAGACGAAGGGGACACAAAGCTAACACAATCTTCATGATCCATTGCATTCTTGAAGGTGTTGATTCATTGCATCAAATTGATCTTGACGTCTTTGCTTTCGAGATCTTCATCCAACATGTTGACGACAGAAAGAAACTCTATCGGAAAGGATCATTGAAGCTCTTCATACCAGGCTAATGGCAATTCACAAACGATTGTTTGAAGGAATTCGAAGAAATGGCATACTCAGTTTTGGAATGGAACTATGGTTATAGAACAATCGGTAAATGGAAGGCACAATCCGACTGATACCAAAGATATAACCTAGTGTCTGAGCGTGCTCTCAAGAACTTGAGCATTTCCATATTCATCAAGGTTTTACCAACATCCGTGCCGCGGATCCTGGCAACACATCATACTACCATGATGAATAGTGATGGAGGATGCAGATGCAAAGGAAGACAACACTTTCTCAGATTTGTCCTTAGCAATGCCAAGGAACAAAACCTGGATAATCGACCGAGAGACATTTAGCACTCCGCTTCTAATGTTGTCCTAGATGTTCTAGCTACCACGGTCATGCTTAAAAAGCATCAACATGGCCATCAAGTAAAGGTCGGACTTCGGGAGCACAAAATCCATAAGGAACAACTTCTAGAATAAGTCATGCGAAATCCTCATGGGAAGTGACCAAACGGCTTAATCAAGATACTACAATAATAGTGCTTCCAGCTAGGTGCGTCCACTTCACTTGAACCTATATCATAGTTCTTGGAAAAGTTTCAACCATCATATCTGCCTGAGATTCAGATCTGGCTGGTAACATGATATTTCAGACGACATGTCTGGAAAAGAAAGTTTGCAACACAAATCGACGAGATGACATTGCGAGATTCTCGGGAAATGAACTATGATAGCAAGCTCCAAAACATGAGTTGGTTCTGCTACAAACCTGTGAACACGCTGTCCAAGACAAGCATGACCACGTAGTAGTCTTATAGTAAAACACTACCGAGTTCAGGTGGGGAACCATCATCAAGGATATCAAAGTCCTTACATAAGTCTTGCTCTTAAGAAGGAACTTCTTCTCCTTGAACAAATCAATCAGTGGCTTGGTGTGCTAGGGATACATATAGAATGAAGGTTGCAAGTCTCCAATCCACAGAATACTTTGCACGTATGCATGACTGATTTGGGATGATTCCAGAGGAAATAAAACAAACCTTTCTCAAATTCATGGCGGCAACTTGCATCTGATGCACATGAACTTGGAGAAAGTCACTTCTTACACCAAACATATATTTCATGAGCGGGACATGAAGATAATGCTTATAAAAATTTCCAACACTAACTTAGATGTTCAACATGAATCATGGACAAGATGAAAATGTTGTCAATGGGCTCAACAACAATCCATCCAGGCTTCCATATAGGTGGATTCCACAATTAAGTGAACATGGTGATGGCATTGGTCAGACCCAAAAGATATAACGTTGTATGCTTAAGGAATCAACCACGAGTAAGACAATATTACGAACATCGTTGGTTCTGATTTGATTTGACGATAACCCATACTCAAATCAAAGACTGAATAAGACAATAGCTCCGACAGTTGACCACGAGGATCAATCGATGAAGATGTCATCTTTCTTCAATACACACACACACAAAAATATCCCCTGGAATGAACTAAGTCAGGAAAAGCTTTTATCTTCCAACTCTCCAAGTTGTTGTTTAGCTCAACCAACTAGTTCAGGGTATCCAACACAGAATCTTGGAGAAGGGATGGTTTCGAGGAAAACCAACTTGATCATGAGCTCAACATAACGGCCAGGGAACAACCTGGTGATACTTCCGTGAAGATATCCGAAAAATCACGAACCACCGATATGTTACTAAGCTCGAGAACAATCTTGCTTTTCAAGGCAAGATGATATGATCAAAAGAGCGAGGGATTGACACAATCCTAACTCATTGATCGAAGAGTGCACCGGAAATAAGGACTAGGTAGCACGATCAATCTTAGGATTATGATTCAATAACCAGCACGCTAAGAATGAGAGTATTGTCCATTTACTACCAAGCAACGAGTTGCTCGGAGTATTGATTTCACACATCACAATTCACTTGTCGGCATTCCGGTTACAACAACACGAGGACCGAAGAATGAATGATGATGGTGAGAAGTATCACCGCGGCAAGAATCCATAAGAGGTGGTGCAATTATCATGAAATTCTTGACATAAAGATGGTAACACTCCAAGGTAGAACAGAACAAAAGCTGGATTGGCATTTGTTCTGCGGAATACAACTACTTTGACCCAATCCCGGAAATGGACGAGGTACTGGAGTTTGTTTCTCCTAGTCATTCCAGAGTAGAATGGCTTGGCGGACCATAAGAGTAAAAGGCATCGATGAACAAGGATGCACAAATACTCCTAACTATCAACTGATACACGAGGGCCGGCATACAACTAAAGAGGGACAACTCAACGGAACATGTATCTTTCTGAGTTGTGGATGCATAGATTAGTATGTCGAACGAGTTCAACATATTTCTTCCGGATAACCCATGCAGAGTGGTAGAACTGGCAGAGTCACAACATGGAATCGAGAACTCATCAAGAGCACTCTAGTTGTGATCTTTCGGTTCAACGAGGAACTTCTTCCATAAGTAGTTCATGGTATTTGGAAGAGGAAAATGCCATGGACCTCGAGGACTATCACAAAGCTACTAATATCCTAAGGAACTAGCAAACACTATCAACAAGAAGTAGGTAGGGTGAATCTCGGGTTCAAAAACCCGGAAATGGAATACCTACTAACTAAATAACATCACGAGATGCTTTCGAGAATGGTGGCCAGAATCATCACACTGGAATATAAACATTGCTAGATTACTGGGTGGTTCTCTAGGATGCCCAGGGTCATAATACTAGCTCCAACATATATGTCAAAGCAATGGAGTACCTCAACAGACGATTAGTGTGGTTAATCTGGCCCAAAGGAACATCGAGAACGGAAAGAAGGGATTTGCAAATGCACCAGACTATTTAGAAATCTGGGATGACTCGGACAGCATAACGACTGTAAATGCTCAAAAATATTTGAGACATCCGGCAAAATGGTGGTATAACCACTCAACATCATAATATCAAGGTTCTGGGATTAACTAATAACACACGGAAGTAGTAGAAACTGAACTGGGGCTTGAAACCATCAATCTATAAGTCTACGGATTAGTAACACGTGATCCTGATAGAAAGATGAGAAGCCTAGTTCTTAATTTCCGCAGAAAAGAAGATGTTGACTCAGATCAGAAGGGCATAAGGTAAGGAGTAAAAAGAGCCTTACGTTCCCTTCCCACAATCAATTCCCCTACATATACGTGCGGGAGCGGCTGGTTCGGGCCCTGGCCACGGCGGTGCCAAGTCGCCGGTGGGTTTGACCCCGCTGACCAGGGGTTTGACCTCCCCTGGTCCTCATGTGTGGGCCCAGGCCCCTGCTTAATTAGTGTTAGGTTTAATTAATGTTAATTAACTTAGTAAATTAGATGAGCCATTAACATGTGGGCCCAGGCCCTAACTAACTCAGGTTAGTATTTAACTTAGCACTAACTAACTGTGTTAGTTAGTTAGTCACTGGCCAGTGGGCCCCAAGGTCAGGTCTGACCTGGACGACCCCCGCTGACCTGCTGAAGTCACAATGACATCATGCTGACGTAGTAAATGTTTTCTGGAGCTTTAAATAAATCAGAAATGATTTATTTATTTCATAAATTTGCCTAAACTTCTTAAATTCATAGAAATTAAACCATAACTCCAAATGAAATAAATTATATATGAAAAATGATCAAAAAAATCCAATCTAGCCATCTGTACCCTTTTCATGCATGTTAGAACAACTTATAGCTTCTATTTAGGACAAATCAAATAAATGGCATTTGAATAATCACATATGGAGTTGAAATTGAATCTTTGGTTCAAACCAACTTCATTTAATCTGGCTGCTAGTTGCATTAGCTCAAACCACAGCATATTGCCATGTCATGATCATGCATCATATTGTTGCATTGCATTGATTGTGTTCCTTCTCTGTTGCCGGTATTTGTTCCCTCTCGATATACGTGGTCCCGACGATGAGTTCGATGACACCAATGAAGAGATATACTATCTTCAGAAGTGCCAGGCAAGCAAAACCCCCCTGTTCATTCCGATACAATCCCACTCTCTCGCTCCTGCTCTCCTTTACTGCATTAGGACAACAACGATTCATCTGTTACATGCTGCGGTAGTTGAACCCCTTTCCTCTGCATGACCTGTCATTGCCATAGTAAATAAATGAAACCCACTAGCATGAGTAGGAGTTTTTTGAGCCCTGATGTGCCTACTCATTCATGCTTGTTGTCATGCCTGCTACTGCTTAGAGTTGAGTCAGGTCTGATTCATCGTGGATGAGTTGGAATGTGGTGAACATGTCCTACTATTGAGAGCTAAGTGTGTGAACACGATTTGGTAAAAGGTAGCGGTGAGAGGCCATGTAGGAGTACATGGTGGGTTGTCTCATTGAAGCCGTCCTCAGGAACTAAGTTATGTGTTCGTGATCCGTGAACAGCTACTACCATGCATTGGGCCCGAAACCAATGGACCCTCTCGGCTTCTTAACCACCCTTGTCCTCTGTCTAGGAGTTGCAAGTAGTTTCTGGTGTTTGTAGTATGCTGGAGGCCGTGCGCAGCGCTGACCCGAGGGGTGGGCTGTGATGCGGTAGGCACGTGGCCGGGTATGCCGGGCGCCCGTTTGGTGTCGCGGAACCCTGTACACATCGTTCGGGGCCGTATGTGGAAACCTCGGCCGGACTCCCTGCGGATGGAACCTGAATAGGCGATAAACCTGGACTAGAGACTTGAGTGTTTAGGTAGGCCGTGGCCGACACCCTCGCTGGGCTTCCGCTTGAAGGTTGCCGAGTACATGTCGTGTAAACGACGATAAGTGGTGAGAGCGTGTGTGAAGTACACCCCTGCAGGGTTAACATCATCTATTCGAATAGCCGCGTCCGCGGTAAAGGACTTATGGGTTGCCTATAACAGTTCATAGACAAGTGAAAGTGGATACTCTAAAATGCGCAAGACAAGCATGAGTGCTATGGATGGCGTTCTCGTAGGGAGACGGGAGCGGATCCATACTGGTGTATTGATATGGTGAATATGTGGACTCGTGTGCGCCACCTCAAAGAGTTACTTGCGGTCGTAGTATAGGATAGCCACTGAGTCAAAGCTGGCTTGCTGCAGTTAAACTCCACCACCCCCTTTGTTGATACCGATGCATATGTAGTTAGTTCTGATGTAAGTCTTGTTGGGTACATTTGTAATCACGTTTGCTTAATTTATGTTTTGCAGAGAGACTTCAGTCTCGCTAGTAGTTCCGCGTGGACTTCTACATTTAGCTTGTAACCTCAGCTACGAGCTTGTACCTTGGGAGGGTCTTGTAGATAGTCAGGCTTTTCAGCCTTTTTCATTTTTAGTTGTCTGTACTCAGACATGTTTATGCTTCCGCTTGTTGCTTGTATGCTCTGTATGTTGGGTCATGAGACCCATGTTTGTAATATCTCGCTCCTCGGAGCCTAATGAGTAAATACTCTGAGTCATAGAGTCTTGTTGTGATGCCATGTTGTATTTGCACATATCGAGCATATTGTGTGTATGATTGAAATGCTTGGTGTTGAGGATATAACCATTAGAGTCACCCGCCCAGGAGGGGCCGGGTTACGTCATAATGATCATTACGTGAAGCCCAATACCAAGCTTGAGGATGGCGGATCAATAATGGGCTTAAGGCCCGGAGGCAGCTTAAGGCCCGTAGTGATAATCCGCCGTTATGGCAAGACTTGTAATGTAAGGCAAGAGTAGTTAAGAGTCCGAGCCGGATACTGTTATAAGCCGGCCGGGACTCTGAGAGCCGCGGGGCGTCAACCTCTCTATATAAAGGGATGACCCGGCGGCGGGTCAGGACGAGAGACAACAGATCGAGAGCCGGGTATAGCGATTAAGCTCCCTGGTCATCGAAACCCTACGTAATACCACCTCAACTAGACGTAGGCTTTTACCTTCACCGTAAGGGGCCAAACCAGTATAACCCTCGTGTTCCTTGTCCCGTTTAACCCCTTTAAGCTTCCTAGCGGCGATGGCTCCACGACTAAGTCCTTGCACGAGGACATCTGCCGTGAAAATTCCACGACAGTTGGCGCCCACCATGGGGCCAGCGCACGATGGATTTGAGTTCTTGAAGGGCAGCTTCGAAGGGCTCAAGGGATACGCTGTGGGCCGGATGACCAAGAGTCGTCGCGGCAAGCTCTACATCGACGATGCAAATTGGGGCCCCGATTCCGGCTCAATTGAGTACGGGTACCGGGTCCCCTTCGGCGGAATCCATGTCTTTATTGGCAAGATTGGTGAGCCGGGCCCTGAGCCGGACCTCTGCGCCGATCTCATCGAGACGGCTCAACGTGCACGACCCGCCCGGACTTTTCCTGCCTTGAAGCATGCTTTCGTGGGATGCGTCCATGGAGAGCTCTCTAAAGGATCTGGATCTGGTGATGAGACGGCCACTCGTTCTGACGGCGAGTCATCCACAAAGGAGACCGATTCGTTATACCAACTTCCAGATGGCAGGCTCAGGGGTTATTCCGATGGCGACAGTATTCCGGACCCCTTTGAGCCGCCGAGCCGGGTTGGAATCTTCATGGCTGGCGCACAACCTGTTCAAAACCCCACCGCCGGGGCAGGAAGCCCTGTGCCCTCGCCGGCTCAGGTGCTGATGGATCTCACAGACAAGATGATGGCCCTGTTAACCGCTACGGTCGTCCCAGCGGATCAAGCTGAGCATGACGCGGAGGTGGCACAGTTAAAGCTGGATCTAGCAAAGGCCAAGGAGGATCTGGCGGCGGAAGGGATCTGGATGGCTGCGGAGAGGGCGGCTCTCGACGCCCAGACTCAGCTGATTCAGGCACAGTCTTTCCAGCTCACGATGGATCAGAACGCGTCCAATGAGGTCATGAGAAGGAGGCATCAAAAGGCCCAATCTCGACTCCCTCCGGTTTACGATCCTCGAAACCTCTTCAACACGCCTGGTGCAGGGCCCAGTAACCCGCCAGAGGTCATGACGCCCGGGGCTGGAACGTCAATTCAGCCCCAAGTGATGGGGCCTCCCCGGGTGAACGCTGCCCCGCCTCAGTATGTGCCAATACCACCGGGTCATTATGCCAACCCGTTGGAAAACATGGTCGCCGCGGCAGCGCGATTGGCGGCTCTCCCAATCGATGGTGACTCTCCAACGGCGGTTGAAACCCGCCGGGTCAGAGAACTCCTTCAAACGGCTCTGGCGCAGCAGGAGGCATATTCTTATAGCCGGGACAGGATTCATTCAACCCCTCGTCCAGGCCGGAGCCCGAGTTATAGCAGACACATGGTCTCAGCGACCGGCTCAAGCAACGTCCGACGCCATGACTTGCCTCTTGGCCACGGCCCGGCTCATAACGGAGCCTTTCACGCGGTAGACCAAGACAGAGCACGGCAAGAGGCGGAGCAGGCGCCTCAGTTGACGGCTTACCGGCCACCCCCGGCTTATCCGACGGCTTCTATAGATGCGGGTATACCTACGAGGACTGGAGGTGTCCCATGTCTGGTGCCGGCTCTCCGCAATGAACGTCTGCCCAAGGATTTCAAAGGGCCTAGGAAGGTGCCTAATTACACGGCTGATTTACAACCCGGAGCCTGGATCGAGTGTTACGAGATGGCCATGGAGTTGCTGGAGGTCAGTGAAGCGGCAATGGCCAAGTACTTCACCATGATGTTAGATGGGACTGCCCGCACTTGGTTGAAGGGACTGCCACCAAACTCTATCGGGTCTTGGGCTGAACTAAAAGCCCGGTTCATCCAAAACATCAAAGATACCTGTAGGCAGTCTATGTCAATTGTGGATTTGACTAACTGTAAGCAGCAGGAGGGTGAATCTACAACCCATTGGGTTCGCCGGGTCAAAGAGATAATACATTCATCTGATAAGATGGATGCCAGCTCTGTAGTCTTAATGTTAGAGCAGAATTGTCGCTTTGCGCCCCTGAAGATGAAGCTCGGGCGGCTCAAGCGCGATTGCAACGATATGGGTACGCTGATGGCAGCTCTGGTTAAGTACGCCGACTCTGATAGTACCAAGGATCCCGCGTCGGATGATGAAAGGACAGGGAAGGGAAAACGGAATGGCAAGGGCCCCCAGCATAAGCCGGCGAACCAGGGGGGTAACAAGCGTAAGGCTGATGGCAGTATGGAGTTTGTGGCCAACGCCAGTTCACAGGGTAACAACCACCGGCGCAAGGGGAGACCGCCTCCCCGCGCCGGCGGGTTAGGCCCGACGCTTGAGCAGTTGTTGAATGAGCCTTGTCCAAGGCATGGCTCTAGGGAAAAGCCGGCCACTCATCGGTGGAAGGACTGCGCAATCATGAAGGCCTTTAAAAATTCCAATGCTTTCAATGGCAATAATGGTCCGGGTAAGCCGCCGGCGGCTTTCATGGCCCGGGTGGCGACTCAAATTCCAATTCTTAGAATGTTCAAGGGGGCTTTAATCAGCAGTCTGACCAGGGTCAGCAGCAGCAGCAGCAGGGGGATACCAGACCAATCCAAAGCAGCTCAATGGTGGATAGTATCATGTGTTTACCACCAGTCTGTGCAAGCGAGATCAGAAGCTTCACAAAAGGGCTGTGAATGCTGTTGAGCCGGCGGTTCCACGCTATTTAAGATGGTCTGAGCAGCCTATTGTGTGGAGTAGGGAAGATCACCCTCCCCGGGTTGATAATCCGGGTCACCTGGCTCTGGTGGTGGCTCCTTAGGTGGGGGGATATAAATTCACTAAAGTGCTCATGGACGGAGGCAGCAGCATCAACATCCTCTATTATGAGACCTTCCGTCGTATGGGGTTGATTGATAAGAACCTCAGCCAGTCCAATACTGTTTTCCATGGTGTGGTGCCTGGTAAGTCGGCATATCCAGTTGGTAAGATCGAGCTGGAAGTGGCTTTTGGAGATGAGTACAACTACAGGGCGGAAAAATTAACCTTTGAGGTGGTTAAGATAAGAAGTCCGTATCATGCTTTATTTGGGCGGCCGGCTTACACCAAGTTCATGGCATGGCCGTGTTACGTGTATTTGCAGCTCAAGATGCCGGGTCACAATGGGACCATTACGGTTCATGGCAGCAGAAAGATAGCCTTGGAGTGTGAGGAAGGTGACGCGGCTTATGCAGAATCTGTTTGTGCAACAGAGGAGTTGAAGTTTTATAAGGACAATGTTGACCCGGCAAATATGACGTCTTTGAAAAAGCCGACCACGGAGCATGAGCCGGCAATGAAATTTAAGTCAGCGGATGAGACTAAACTTGTTGACTTCGTTCCAGGTGACTCATCTCAGCAGTTTAGCATCAGTGCCAATCTGGATCCGAAATAGGAAGGCGCGCTCATCGAGTTCATCCGTGAGAACAGGGACATTTTTGCATGGAAACCTTCTGACATGCCAGGTGTACCTAGAGAACTCGCTGAGCACACTCTCAATATTGATCCGAAATTTAAGCCGGTCAGGCAATTCCTTCGGCGGTTTAATGAGGAGAGGCGGAAAGCCATTGGTGAGGAGGTGGCCCAGCTCCGGGTTTATTGTTGAAGTTTTTCATCCAGAATGGTTAGCTAACCCGGTACTCGTGCTCAAGAAGAACAGCACCTGGCGGATGTGTGTGGACTACACGGACTTAAACAAGGCTTGTCTGGCTGATCCTTTTGCTCTCCCCCGTATTGATCAAATCATTGATGGTACGGCGGGTTGTGAGCGCTTAAGTTTTTTGGATGCTTATTCTGGATACCATCAGATTAAAATGGCAGTTAAGGACCAGGAGAAGACGACGTTCATCACTCCCTTTGGAGCCTTCTGTTATGTGTCTATGCCTTTTGGACTCAAGAGTGCACAGGCGACTTATCAGCGTTATGTGCAGAATTGTCTTCATATCCAGATTGGGTGCAATGTTCATGCCTATGTGGATGATATCGTGGTTAAGTCCAGGGAGAAGGAAACCCTGGTAGATGATCTTAGAGAAACCTTTGATAATCTCCGGGTTTACAAGATGATGCTTAACCCGGCTAAGTGTGTTTTTGGTGTTCCCGCAGGCAAGCTCTTGGGTTTCCTGGTTTCTCACGGAGGCATTGAAGCTAACCCGGAAAAGATCAAGGCAATCACCTCTCTGGCTAAGCCGGCGTGCATAAACGACGTCCAGCGTCTGGCGGGCCGCATCGCTGCTTTGAGCCGATTTATCAGCCGTTTGGGTGAAAAGGCCATGCCACTGTACTAGTTGATGAAGAAGACAGATGACTTTGTCTGGAATGATGCTGCTAATGCTGCTTTTGAGGATTTGAAGAGACAGCTGGCTGAGCCCCCAGTTCTCGCTGCTCCTGTTGACAACGAGCCCTTATTGCTGTATGTAGCCGCTAACACACGAGCCGTCAGGGTGGCTGTGGTGGTGGAGCGCAAGGAAGAGGGTAAGGAGTATCCGGTTCAGCGGCCGGTTTACTATGTCAGTGAAGTGTTCATTGAGTCCAAACAACGGTATCCACATTGGCAGAAGCTTGTGTACGGGGTATTCATGGCAAGCCGGAAGCTTAAGCATTATTTCCAGGGTCACCCTATCATTGTGGTTAGTTCCGCTCCCCTAGGAGATATCGTCCAAAACAGAGAAGCCACAGGAAGAGTGGCTAAGTGGGCAATAGAGCTTGGGCCTCATGGTCTGAAATACGTGCCACACACTGCTATCAAATCTCAAGCATTGGTGGATTTCACCAACGATTGGACAGAGCTGCAGGTGCCTGAGGAGAAACCGGATAATACATACTGGACTATTCACTTCGACGGGTCTAGGCAATTGGAGGGCTCGGGGGCTGGAGTTGTATTAACTTCCCCTCGAGGTGACAAGTTTTGCTATGTGCTACGGTTGATGTTTCCCTGTACTAACAACGCGGCTGAGTACGAGGCCTTGCTCCATGGTCTTCGGATGGCTAAGGAGATGAGCTTGAGCCGGGTAAGGTGCTTTGGCGACTCAGATTTAGTGGCTCAACAAGTGTCAGGCAAGTGGGATTCCAAGGACCCTCTCATGGCGGCTTATCGCCGTGAAGTTGATGCCATTGCTGGACACTTTCAGGGTTACCAAGTAGAGAACATTGATTGCAGGAAGAACGAGGCGGCTGATGCATTAAGCCGGCTGGGCTCTCAGTGAAAGCCGGTGCCGCCTGATACTTTCTTGGACATTTTGCATAACCCTTCTGTTAAGTTGCCTACAGAGGAAGACTTGGCTGTCCCTGACCCGGAGGCACAGTTAGTGGCGGATCTCCACATTACCCCAGACTGGACAGTACCATACTTGGCTTACATGACCCGGGGAGAATTGCCTGAGGATGAAACTTTGGCCAGACATATAACCCGGCGGTCTAAGTCAATGATAATTATCAATGGCGAGCTGCATCGTCGCAGTGTCACTGGAACTTTCCAGCGTTGTGTTTCCCCTGAGGAAGGTCAAGAAATTTTACGTGAGATTCACGAGGGGGATTGTGGCCATCATGCCGGCTCAAAATCCCTTGTGGCCAAGGCTTTTCGTCATGGTTTTTATTGGCTGATGGCTCATGCTGATGCGGAGGACTTGGTCAGTAAATGTGACGGTTGTCAGAGGTTCTCGCGACGGGCTCATGTGCCGGCTCAGGAGCTGAGGATGATTCCAATTACTTGGCCATTTGCGGTCTGGGGGCTTGATATGGTTGGGCCTTTTAAAAGATCCAAGGATAAGAAGACTCACCTCTTGGTGGCGGTCGACAAGTTCACAAAGTGGGTTGAGGCGGAGCCAGTTAGTAAGTGTGATGCAGCCACAGCGGTTCAGTTCATGAAAAGGGTGATATTTCGCTTTGGTTTTCCGCATAGCATTATAACTGACAATGGTACCAATCTGTCTAAAGGCGCCATGGAGGAGTTTTGTCAACGAGAGCATATCCGACTTGATGTTTCATCCGTGGCTCACCCTCAATCCAATGGTCAAGCTGAGAGAGCTAATCAGGAGATTTTGAAGGGCATCAAGCCCCGGCTTTTGGTCCCTTTGCAACGGACGCCGGGTTGTTGGGTGGAGGAGTTACCCTCCGTGTTATGGAGCATCAATACTACTCCTAATAGATCTACGGGTTACACGCCTTTCTTCATGGTTTATGGAGCGGAAGCAGTCCTCCCTAGCGACATCCGTCATGATTCGCCTCGAGTGGCGACTTATGTTGAGGCGGATCATGAGCGGGCGCGCCAAGATGCTCTTGACTTGTTGGACGAACAGCATGATGTGGCAGCAGCTCGCTCGGCGATTTACCAACAAGACCTGCGCCGTTATCACAGCCGCCGGGTTAAGTCCCGGGTCTTCCAGGAAGGTGATCTGGTGCTCCGGCTCATCCAAGATCAAACAGATGCACACAAGTTATCCCCGCCTTGGGAAGGGCCCTTTGTGGTCAGCAAGAACTTGCACAACGGGTCATACTACCTTATCGATGTTCGGGAGCACAAAGATTCACGTAAGTCCGAGGAGGAGACCCGTCGGCCGTGGAACATAGCTCAGCTTCGGCCTTATTACACTTGAGCCACCGGCTTTCATAATGTACATATTTCTAGTCATGTATATATTATGATAAATAATAAAGCAGGACCTCTGTCCTTTTCTCCTCCAAAGGTAAACGTGTTATTTCCATTACAACATTACATGGTCACTTGAAGGTGGATCCGGCTTATGATCGTATTCGAATCTAGCCGTTAACAATATGATCACCTGGGGGGCTTCCTGTTCAAACATAGGTCGTATTCGAACCAAAGAGAACATAGATGTCGATACCCATTTGATTGGCAAATTGCCGAGCTCATTGGGGAGTTTTTCTTGATCATATTTGAATCATAGCTCAACCCCCTTTGGGAACCGACGTGGATCGTATTCGAATCAGCGTCGTTAAACAACTCTCAAGGTCATTTGGGGGCTTCCTATTCAAACATAGGTCGTATTCGAACCAAAGAGAACATAGTTGTCGGTACCCTCTTGATCCGCAACGCCAAAGCCACTGGGGGCTATATGATCGCATTCGAATCTTAGCTTAACCCCTTTGGGATGGTTTTCTGGTCGTATTCGAACCGGAAGCCCCTAAGTTTTGATCTTCTGATTTGCAACAAGTTCTTCTGCTCATATCAACAGTGTGCAAGGGCGGTTCTTACTCCGCCGGCTTAACTTTGATTAATAATGTTGATAGCACACAACACACATTATTGATGCTGGTGAACCGGAGTTGCGGCCTCAACCTCATTATTTGGGTTACATAAGCCGGAGGTGTACTTGCAAGGCTTGCAGGTAGGCTATTGTGGTTACCCCGAAGATATGATTGAGAGCCGGTCTTTTATGACCTTGGTTATGTTCCGGGTTAAGTGTAAGATATATGACTCTCCATGCGGTAAGCCGCCTAGAGACTTGTGATTTATTTTTCTATGCAGAACAATTAAAGACAGTTCTTCAAGCTTAAGGAAAATAAATGATCAAATATAACCCGGAGGAATATAAAGAGCAGCTTCAACGGAGTTAAGCACTCCACGCGTGCATGATGGCACGATAAAATTAAGTGTTTGTCCTACTCTATTACAAGACTCTCCGAGTCCAAAAGGTGAGGCATTGTTTTAAGGTGTAACCATGAGCCGCCTAAGAAATCAAGGTGCTTGTTGGGTTGAAGCTCCCGGCTCATCCCTCTCCGCTCCTCCGGCTGATTCCATGACCTGGAAGGTTGATGATTTCCAGTCAATGCCGCTCAAAGCTTCAAATTGAGCCTCATCATCAATTAACCCGGTCGGGTCAGCTTCTGGGGCGAAGGTATGCTTACGAGTCAGAGGGATCAGGCTGACTGCTTCATAGCGTGGAGTTGGGATCCTCTGATTCTCCGCGTCATAGCCCGGCTGATACTTGGTAAGATCTGTGTCATTCCCAATCAAGGTAGCCACCGGGCGCACGCTTTTCACACAGGCGGCAAAGTCTTTCTGGTCAAAAGGGGTCTCGTCTTCTTTCAGGCTGGGGTATCCAAGAGCGATGTCGGCCGGGTCTAGCTCCGGGAGAAACGCCTTGGCCCGGCTCAGAGCAGCTACAGCTCCGGCTCTTGCAGAAGCCCGTCTTAGTTCTTGGAAGCGCTGAGGAAGAACGGCAAGCCGCCTGAGTACGTCTGCCAGGTGAGTGGGAACCTCATTGGACAGAGCCACAACGGCTAAAGCACGTTGTCACCCGGTATAGAGTTGCTCCACCAAGGTGTAAACAGCCTTCAGCTTGGTCGGAACATTCTGATTAAGATTGGAGCTTCTTGGGCCTGTATAAGCAAAGTCAGGTGAGCTGATGGCAATGGTGGGATTTATGAGACATGAATGATGTAAACTTGTTAAGAGCTTGCAGAATGACTTACCGAAGATTGCAGAGACCATCTGTGACACATGGCGTTTTAAGCCGGAGAGTTTGGCGGTTCTTTCAGTCAGAGCAGCCTCCGCTTGTTCGGCCCGGCTGAGCAAGGCAGTCTTCTCGTCGGCCCAAGTTTTTCTTTCTGTTTCAAAATTTTTCTTCAATTTTTCTTGTGCAGCAACACTAAACTCAAACTTGGCATTGTCCTTCCGGGTCTCAGTTTCCTGAGTCTTCAGACGGTTCTTCAGCTCAGAGATTTCCAACTCAAATTTCTTGCAGGCAGCCTGTACAAATTCCGGGTTACAGTTTGAGTGGTTATCATGCAACATTAAAGTCCCAAGCACTTTGCAAGCAAAGACACTTGGCACTTGGGGGCTAATGTATGCTGAAAGATTCTATTTATAAGTGCCGGTTCATGAAGATAAGCCGGAAGTTAAGTCTACAACATATTCTATCATAAGTAATAGACTTGGGGGCTAGCATGGTAAGGATGACTATGGAGCAAGCAAGAGAGTTGTACCTCAGATTTTTGCTGTATCTACTTCACCATGTCAATCTCCAAGTCCCGGCTGTTGTGCACTTAGCTAATATAACCAGAAACAATGTCTCCAATGCTCAAGTTGGCATAGTCAGTGATATCCAGTCTGGCCCTGCGGCGCTCCAGCAGTTCTTCTTTAGCAGAGCATCTAGCCAGCACAGTGGGTCTTCCCGGCTCAACGTATTCGGTCCGGGTAATTACCACATCCGGGTCATCAGCCGGTTGAGCTGAGCTGGGGATCTCTGGGTTGTCAGAACTCTCCATGGCTTGTTGTTCAGTTGGAGCGGTGGTTTCTGGAGCTGATGCAGACGGCGGCTCAGAAGCAGAGGCGTTGGGTTCAGTCAAGACCGGGTCTTCGACCGGGTGACTTTTCTTTGCCCTCTTGCTGAGTTTTGCTTTTGCGCTGAAAGTCAAAAGGTTAGTGCAAAAACATGAGTAAGATAAAGCACAAAATAAGCCAATTATCATTACCCGGGTGCGGTCTTGAAAGCCGACAGGTTAGATTGCATGGAGTCACCGGAGGAAGGTGAAGTTTCCTGATAGTTTGAATCAGACGAATTGAGTGGTTGACGAGTGACGCCCGCTAAAGGATGAAAAGGGTATAAGTTGGAGATAACCTCAGTCCGGCGCTTCCTTGATGCTTCAGGTAAGCCGGAGGAGAGGTCTGCATCCTTGTTGGTCCGGGTGTGTCTCCGACTCTCATGAATCTGTCGCTTCAAAAGAAATTGAGGATCTTGATAAGCTAAAGGATGTGAAAATCTTACTTTCTGGGTTACTCTTGGACTTTCAGCCTTGGCAAGGGCTCCGGGTCGGAGGAAAGTATAGTTACCTCTTCAATCACCGGGTTACTCGCTCCGGTATCATCCTGCTGATAATCAGTGTCAATAAGGTGGTTAAAAACAGACGAAAAACAAAAGAAGAGCCTAAAAAATCAAGGGCTACCTCTGACTCGGAGCTATCATCCAACTGAAGCAGCTCTGAGGCGCTAGACTTACTCCCCTTCTTGCGGGGAGCGGCTCTCCTAGCGTCTTTTTTAGCCTTCCTGGCTTTTTTAGCAGCCTCATGGTCATACCTGACCTTCCAGAACTTGTCATTAGCCTGAAAAATGCAACAAAGGTTTCCTTGAAGTTAAAACGAAAATTGTTAAAATGGAAACTAAAGTGCTCAGATCAGTAGCTTACCACCGGAGCCGGGTTAGCTTGGCAGAAGGGGCTTAAGCCGGTCCTCCCGCAGTCTGCTAAGATCTCGTTCAAGAGGGACTTGGTCATGTCGTCAACGACGTCCTCAGGTAGGTCATTTGGTCTGTGCCGCAGAGGATCATCCTTCCGGCCCGTGTAATCACACATTAAGCCGGGGCGGCGGCTCAAGGGAATCACCCGCCAAGCAATCCAGACCCGGACCAGATCAACGCCGTTAAGGCCATTTCCCAGAAGAGCCTTAATCTTGTTGATGGTGGGGATCAGTGGTTGACGCTCAGCTTGAGATAGTTTGTCTGGCAGGGGGTGATTTGGCTCCAGACGCAGGGCACGAAAGCCGGGCAGAGAGTTCTCATCAGCCGGAGAAGTATCTTGGCAGTAGAACCATGTCTGGTTCCAGTCCTTTGGGTGGCTTGGCGGCTCAGCATAAGGAAAGAGGCAATCTCTCCGTCGTTGAATGGAGATTCCGCCAAGTTCCAAGCTAGGCCCATTGGCGCATTCATTCTGGCAGTTCAAGTAAAATAACTCCCTAAAGAGTAGCAGGCTGGGTTCCTCTCCAAGGTATACCTCACAAAACACTTGAAAGTTACAAATGTTCGACACGGAATTGGGTCCAATGTCTTGAGGTCGCAGATCAAAAAAGTTCAGAACGTCTCTGAAGAATTTTGAGCCGGGAGGAGCAAAGCCCTGGCTCATGTGATCAGCAAATATCACAACCTATCCGTCTCTTGGTTGAGGTCTTTCTTCGGACCGGTCAGGGGCACGATAGGACATGACCTCCTTTTTAGGCAGGTAACCCGTCTTCACGAAATCATCTAAAGTATCATCAGTAACATTGGATCTCATCCAGTTGCACGTAATGGGTGCCTTGGGAGCCTTGGGCGGCATTGTGAAAGATGAAAGCCTATGACAAAAGGAAATGTCCGGTTCAAATATAAGCCGGAGGAAGATTACAGTTCAGTATTCAAGATGGCGGCTTATGAAGGGGCCTAATGATATATGGCTAATTGTGTCGGGTTATCTAAGCCGCTGTGGGCATCATGAGTAATTCAAGTTGTTTAAAACTCTATCATAAATGAGCCGGAAATTTCACAGCGCATGGCCTCTTTAAGCCAGAGATATGAGCCGCCGTAGCTAACAGATGCAATTTTTGACTAAGTATGGCACAAACAAGTTTCACAGATCGCAGTAATTATTTTGGATCAAACGATCGTCTAGAAAGGAAAAATTTCTAGACCTAGAAAGCTGATACAGAGAAGTTCATAAGCTCAGAACGTGGTATTTTTGCGCCAAAGGGGATCTACTAGCATAAAAATGAGTGAGAAACTATTACCGCAGGGAGTCTATACCGTTTTTAGATCAAAGGGAACCTCGGTGGCGGAACTGTGAAGAACTTGAGATGAACAGCGAAGAATAGGGGAAGAACGACAGAACCCTAATGCGGATCTACTGTAGGGAGGTGCAATGACTTACTGGCGCTGATGAGATGCGGAGGTCGCCGCCGTTTCTCTGGACCAGTTCAGGGTGATGCAGCAGCCAAGGTTGAGGAAGACAAGGGGTGCGGCGGTGGCGGCGGAGCTCGAGCTCTCGGGCGTCAGAGGAGGAAGACGATGGAAGAGAGGAGTGAATGAAGGCTTATGGGCCGGGCCTATTTATAAGGGTGACTGACAAATGGGCGCGAGAAACGAGGAGGCCAAGACGTGATTATCTCGCCACAGAAACGCCTCGATTTTCGGGATGGTCATTAAAGATAAGATCCGTTGGGATATGACAGAATAAAAAATGAATTTAATGGAATATGATGTCACGGTGGGTTATAACTTTCGCACAAGCAGAAGCCGGAAGATTTTCTTTCAAAGGGATTGAAGATTGACATGAACCGGTTCAAATCAATCTGGGGCCTAATGTTGAGGATATAACCATTAGAGTCACCTGCCCAGGAGGGGCCGGGTTACGTCATAATGATCATTACGTGAAGCCCAATACCAAGCTTGAGGATGGCGGATCAATAATGGGCTTAAGACCCGGAGGCGGCTTAAGGCCCGTAGTGATAACCCGCCGTTATGGCAAGACTTGTAATGTAAGGCAAGAGTAGTTAAGAGTCCGAGCCGGATACTGTTATAAGCCGGCCGGGACTCTGAGAGCCGCAGGGCGTCAACCTCTCTATATAAAGGGACGACCCGGCGACGGTTCAGGACGAGAGACAACAGATCGAGAGCCGGGCATAGCGATTAAGCTCCCTGGTCATCGAAACCCTAAGTAATACCACCTCAACTGGATGTAGGCTTTTACCTTCACCGTAAGGGGTCGAACCAGTATAACCCTCGTGTTCCTTGTCCCGTTTAACCCCTTTAAGCTTCCTAGCGGTGATGGCTCCACGACTAAGTCCTTGCACAAGGACATCTGCCGTGACAATTCCACCACACTTGGTATGTGCGGGATCTGACAATCTAGTTGTTTATCCTTGGCAGCCTCTCTTATGGGGAAATGTAGTCTGGTGTCTCCACTGAGCCTTGGTAGTCCGCTACAGCCCGGTTTACCGGAGTCCTGCTAGCCCAGCACTACTGCTCAGGAACACCTAGACTGGCCGGCATGTGTTTCACTTCATTCCTGTGTCTGTCCCTTCGGGGAAATGTCACGCGGTGACATCCGGAGTCCTGCCTAGCCTGCTACAGCCCGGGTTCCCGAAGTCCTGTTAGCCCAGTGCTACAGCCTGGATTCACACGCTGCTGATCGACATGCTCGATGTTGATTCATGTATGCCTGTCCCCATAAGTTAGCGCCGCTTTGGTTTCACGACTAGCCATGTCGGCCCGAGTTCTCTATCATATACGTGAGCCAAAAGGCGCAAACGGTCCCGGGCCATGGTAAGGCGACACCCGTGGAAATACCGTGCGTGAGGCCGCAAAGTGATATGAGTTGTTACAGGTTAGATCGGTGTGACTTAGAATCGGGGTCCTGACAGCTCACCATAATGGTGCACCACATCGGATATAAATGCAATCACTGGTCCGGACTCGGCCGTTTTAACTGGTCTAGCCTCTATCCACTTGGTGAATTTTTCCACCATGACCAGCAGATATTTTTTCTTATGGCTTCCCCCTTTAAGGGGTCCAACCATGTCCAAGCCCCAGACCGCAAAGGGCCATGTAATTGGGATTGTTTATAGGGCGGTTGGGGCCATATGGCTTTGGTTGGCGAAGAGTTGGCATCCAACGCAGCGCTGGACGAGGTCTTGTGCGTCTGCCCGGGCCGTAGGCCAATAAAATCATGTCCGCAAGGCCTTGCTGACAAGTGCCCGGGCAGCGGTGTGGTGCCCACCGAGACCGGCGTAAATTTCTGCCAACAGTTGCCGCCCCTCCTCCTCGGAGATACACCTTTGAAGGACTCCGGTAGTGCTTTTCTTGTAGAGCTCTCCTTCGTGAACTTTATAGGCCTTCGAACATCGGACAATGCGGCGAGCCTTGTTCTGATCTTCTGGGAGCTCCTTCCTATTAAAGTAGGCCAAGAATGGTTCGGTCCACGGGGCAATTACTGCCATGATGAGGTGGGCCGATGGTGTTATTTCGGTGGCTGAGCCTCCGATGATATCGTCGTGTTCGCTATCTATGTTTGTGTTCGGAACGGGAATGTCGTTGCTGTCTCCCCCTTGCCACACCACGGATGGCTTAAAGAGCCTTTCTAGGAAGATGTTAGGTGGGACGGGGCCGCGCTTAGCGCCGATGCGAGCAAGGACGTCTGCCGTCTGATTACTTTCGCAGGCGACGTGATGAAATTCGAGCCCCTCGAACCGAGCCGACATCTTTAAGACGGCATTGCGATAAGCTGCCATCTTTGGATCTTTGGCATCAAAATCTCCATTAATTTGGGATATTGCGAGGTTTGAGTCCCCGCGCACCTCCAGGTGTTGTATGCCCATTGATACGGCCATCCGAAGGCCATGTAGCAAGGCCTCGTATTCGGCTGCGTTGTTGGAGTCTGTGTATAATATTTGGAGTATGTACTGGACGATATCTCCTGTGGGGGACGTTAATAGGACGCCCGCCCCTAGCCCTGCCAACATTTTGGAGCCGTCAAAATGCATAACCCAGTTGGAATATGCGCCGTACTCTTTAGGGAGTTCGGCCTCTGTCCATTCAGCGATGAAGTCAGCCAGTACCTGGGATTTGATGGCTCAACGTGGTTTGTACGTGATGTCGAATGGCAGGAGCTCAATGGCCCATTTGGCAATCCGGCCTATTGCATCCCGGTTGTTGATTATATCATTGAGGGGCACTTCGGAAGCCACCTTGATCGAGCACTCCTGAAAGTAGTGTCGCAATTTTTGAGATGCCATGAAGAAAACATATGCTATCTTTTGATAGTGAGGGTACCGGGATTTGCATGGCGTGAGGACGGTGGATACGTAGTATACAGGCTTTTGGAGCGAAAATTTGTGCCTGTCCTGTTCTCGCTCGACGACGAGTACGGCGCTCACCACCTGGTGTGTTGCTGATATATATATAGGAGCATTGGTTCGCCGACGTTTGGCGCGGCCAGGATTGGGTTGCTTGCCAAAAGGGCTTTTATTTCTTCCAGTCCGGCTGTCGCCGCGTCTGTCCACTCGAAGTTATCGGTGCGCCGTAGAAGGCGATAAAGGGGCAGCACCTTTTCCCCCAACCTTGAGATAAAGCGGCTTAAAGTTGCCATGCACCCGGCGAGTTTTTAGACCTGTTTGAGTTCGATTGGCGTGGCCAATTGTGACAGAGCTCGGATTCTGGCTGGATTTGCTTCAATTCCTCTATTGGAAATGATGAAGCCCAGTAGTTTACCGGCGGGGACGCCGAAGATGCACTTTTCCGGGTTAAGCTTGATGTGGTATGTGCGGAGGTTGTCGAATGTGAGACGCAAGTCGTCTATTAGTGTTTCGATGTGTCTAGTTTTGATGACGTCGTCGTCCATATAGGCCTCCATTGTCTTGCCGATCTGTTTCTCGAGGCATGTTTGAATCATGCACTGGTAGGTGGCGCCGGCGTTCTTGAGCCTGAAAGGCATGGTGTTGAGGCAAAACGGCCTGTATGGTGTAATGAATGCTGTTGCGGCTTGATCGGACTCCTTCATTTTGATTTGATGGTATCCGAAATATGCATCAAGGAAGCACAACGAGTCGTGTCCTGTGGTAGCGTCAATGATTTGATCAATGCGAGGAAGGGGGAAGGGATCCTTAGGGCAAGCCTTGTTAAGGTCTTTGAAGTCGACGCATAGGCGCCAGGATTTATCCTTCTTGGGTACCATTACCAAGTTTGCCAGCTAGTCCGGATGTTTAATATCTTTGATGCATCCGGCCTCGATGAGTTTGGCTAGCTCCTCCCCCATAGCTTGTCGTTTGGGTTCGTAAAAGCGCCGCAGTGTTTGTTTGACCGGCTTATATCCCTTTAGTATATTGCTGCTGTGTTCGGCCAACTCGCGCGGGATTCTTGGCATATCTGAGGGGTGCCAGGCGAATATATCCCAGTTTTCGCGCAAGAAGTCCCGCAGTGCGGCGTCGACTCTGGGGCTGAGTTGCGCTCTGATAGAGGTTGTCTTCTTCGGGTCTGTTGGATCGACCTGAAATTTGACCGTTTCTTCTGCTGGCTTGAAAGAAGTAGATTTTGGTTGTTTTTCTAGGATGACATCGTCTCTATCCATAGTGGAGCATAGTTTGGTTAGTTCTTCAGCCGCAAGGGCCTCGGATAATGCCTCGAGGGCCAAGGATGCGGTTTTGTTCTCGGCGCGGAGTGCTATATCCGCATCGCTGACGAGGGTGATTATTCCATTAGGCCCGGACATTTTTAGCTTCATATACCCATAACGGGGTATGGCTTGAAAGCGCATGAAGGCCTCTCGCCCTAACAGGGCGTGGTATCCACTGTTGAAAGGGGCCACCTGGAAAGTTATTTCTTCGGACCGATAATTCTCTGGCGTGCTGAATACCACATCAAGTGTATTTTTCCCGCACACCGCGCTTCCCGACTGGGAATGATGCCTCGAAAGGTTGTGCTGCTTTTTCTCGTGCGGCTCCTATCTATTGCCATCTTGTGGAGCGTGTCCTCGTAAATGAGGTTTAGTCCGCTGCCGCCGTCCATGAGGACTTTTGTAAGTTGAAAACCGTCCACGATGGGACTGAGGACTAATGCAGCTGGCGCTCTGACTGTTCTGTATTTAGGTTCGTCACTGGCGTTAAAGGTTATGGCCGTGTCGTTCCAGGGGTCAATTGCAGTGACCTGGCAAACTTCAGCGAGATTGCGCAGTGCCCTTTTACGCTTGTTGTTTGAAGCAAATGTCTTGAAGAATGTCAATACTCTAGTGTCGTCGTTTGTTGGAGGGTGCTGTTCTGGGGTGTCCTTGATAAGGATGTCCTCACCACTCTTGGCTACCTTCCGAAGTATCCAACATGCTCTAAGGTTGTGGGTTGCCACGGTATCCGGCGTCGTGTGTATTTTGCATGGGCCATTGAGCCATCCCTCCAGAACGGTGCCGTGCAGCGTAATGGGTTTATGTTTTTTGACTGTTCAGTTGGGTGTGCCACGAGGGTGCATCCTCTTCGCCTGTAGGATGAGTTGGGTTGGGACAGATGGTTCCCAGCGAGCTGCCTGAGTTTTCCAGGCGCTTTCCATCGCGCTGTACTTTTGTACGATAGTTGCTAAGTCAGCGAACTTTAGTATGCGGCGGCGATTGATGGCATTGAGGATACCTTCGTCCGTGCAATTGTTGCAGAATGTTGCTATCGCGTCTTCGTCGCGGCAATCTTTTACCTTATTTTTGACAAGGAGGAATCTGGCCCAGAAGTGGTGGACCGTTTCCTGAGACTGTTGTTTGATGCTCATGAGAGTGTCTATGTCCGGGTGGGTGGGTGGGATGAAATCCGAACCCTGACCCGATTTTGGATCTGGAGTTTGAAGATCTACCGGACCTGGCAGTTCGGGCTCTGGGATATCGATTGATTTTTTAGGCTCATCGTCCGACTCCATGTTCGGAGGACGGGACATGCCTTTCTGCCGGAGAATATTCGGCCCTTCAAGATCGAAGATCCGAACATAGTTCGTCTTCAATATAGTAGAAGAGTTGCTCCGCTCCTCGACTACCGCTATCTGGTGGGTGATCGGTGGAGTTTTAATTTCTCTCTGGTCGGGTTTAAGCCCAACCCGATCATAGTCTGTAGCGACCCCCAAGGCGGCCATGCGATCCAGGAGTTCGTTCAACGACGATAACTCTGTTGGATCCATCCAAGCGGAGTATTCGGGATCAACGCGGAGGCGATTTTTGATGACTTGAGAGGTCATCGTCGGCTTAAGGGCCGACCCGGCGGTCATGACGAAGCCGCCCAGCCGGAGGGTTTGGCCTGGGGCCAGGGCTCCTCCAGAGATGACATTATCCTTGAGAACAAGGCGATCCATCAACCATCTTGGCGACGGCACATTGGAACTCTCAATGAAAGCACCAATGTCGGTGTCAAAACCGGCGGATCTCGGGTAGGGGGTCCCGAACTGTGCGTCTAGGATCGATGCTAACAGGAGACGGGGGACACGATGTTTACCCGGGTTCGGGCCCTCTCTATGGAGGTAATACCCTACTTCCTTCTTGATTGATCTTGATGAATATGAGTGTTACAAGAGTTGATCTACCACGAGATCGTAATGGCTAAACCCTAGAAGTCTAGCATATGTGAATATGGTAATGAGTATCCCCATCCGGACTATGCTCTTCGGTTTATATAGACACCGGAGAGACCTAGGGTTACATGGAGTCGGTTACATCAAAGGCAATCTACATAGTCGGTTGCCAAGCTTGCCCTCGACGCCAAGTAGAGTCCAATCCAGACACAGCCCATCAGTCCGGCCCATGGATAACAGGCCGGACGCCCGAGGACCCCTTAGTCCAGGACTCCCTCAAGTATCTACAGGACGAGAAAGCAAAAGGTTGTAGGACTAGACCTTGTGCCCATCCATTCGTCCCCTGACAGGGACCAGCGGATCGCCGTCGCCCAGGTATGTGTGCGGGACAAGGTTCTCATCTACCACTTCTGTAGGGCCATCAGAGGTTCTGGAGCATTCGCCCGTTTCATCGGCAGCGCCGACTGCACCTTTGCTACGGTGGAGAGAAGGAAGAACACGACGATTGGGCCATCTGGTGCAACAAGCTTGTCGACATCCAGAAGAAATACAAGATCATCAGCAACGGGCAGGAGAAGGACTCCGTGGTTGACCTCGCCGAGACCATCATCGACCCCTGATACGCCAACATGAAAGAAGACAACGATACCAAGGACCTGAACACGTGGGAGGTACCTCTGAATCTAGCCTACATAACTTACGCGGCCAAGGACGCATACGCATGCTACGACATGTACAGGCAGATCTTGGACATGAGGGCGTGTCTGCTTCCCGTAACCGACGAGTACACGGACAGCCGCAACGTCATGATCAAGCGTGCCAGGAAGGTCTAGATGTTGTACTTTATCTGTTTATAAGCACCTTTATCATCAGAGTGTTTCATGAATTAGCCTAAGTGTCGTAATTACCTGTTTTGTCCGAAATATTTCTTTTAAGAACCCATTAACCTGTTTGCTTTTTCAGTGGCTATTTGCTTATGTATGTAACTAGTTCACTTGTCCGTTAAAAAAACTAGTTCACTCGGCTGTCGTGCTTTGAATCTCCTTCCTCCCAACATATTCCCCTCCTCAGGTGGACCCAGCAGGTCTCGTACACAAACATATGGGACCAACCACCTATCCATTTGTATTTCTTTATTTTGTTCAATCTTTCGTCCTGTTCCTATACAGCTCAGTTTTATTTTTCGTTTTCATTAATCCTATATCTGAATTTTGAGTAATTCTAACATGCTCCCTCTTACCCCCTCTTTTCACATGGGAGGTAAGAAGGTAAGAGTAAATCAGAACACTATTTTATCAAATCAATGGCTCAGATCTATTATGTACTCTTACCTCTCATGAGAAAAGGGGAGGTAAGAGGGACCATGCTAAAATTTGCCCTGAATTTTCTCCCACTTTCTTTTTCGATGTAAACTGAGTTTTCTCCCATTACTTTTCCCTAGAACCAACTCAACTGTCCCACTGATAACCCACAAGTATAGGGGATCAATTGTATCCTCTTTCGATAAGTAAGAGTGTCGAACCCAACGAGGAGCTAAAGGTAGAACAAATATTCCCTCAAGTTCTATCGACCACCGATACAACTCTACGCACGCTCGACGTTTGCTTTACCTAGAACGAGTATGAAACTAGAAGTACTTTGTAGGTGTTTTTGGATAGGTTTGCAAGAATATAAAGAGAAGGTAAATAAAAAGTAGGGGCTGTTTAGATAAAGACACAATAAAGTAAATATAGCGAGTGTGGAAAAGTGGTGGTAGGAGTTGCGAAATTGTCCCTAAGCAATTGACTACTTTACTAGACCGATAGCAAGTTTCATGTGGGAGAGGCTACTGCTAGCATGTCATCCCTTACTTGGAATTCTATGCACTTATGATTGGAACTATTAGCAAGCATCCGCAACTACTAACATTCATTAAGGTAAAACCCAACCATAGCATTAAGATATATTGGTCCCCCTTCAATCTCGTATGCATCAATTTCTATGCTAGGCTGAAGCTTCTGTCACTCTTGCCCTCCAATACATAGTCCTATCAACATACAACTAACCCTATGGTGTGATCCACGCGCGCGCTCATATGATGGGCACCAAAGGACAGCAACATAACCACAAGCAAATTAAATCAATCATACCAATTCATCAACCACCGATAGGACAACGAAAATCTACTCAGACATCATAGGATGGCAACACATCATTGGATAATAATATGAAGCATAAAGCACCATGTTCGAGTAGAGGGTACAGCGGGTTGCGGGAGAGTGGACCGCTGTAGATAGAGGGAGAAAGGTGATGGAGATGTTGGTGAAGATGGTGGAGGTGTTGGTGAAGATCGCGGTGATGATGATGGCCCCCGGCGGTGTTCCGGGGCCACCGGAAGCGAGGGGGGAGAGCCCCCCTCCTTCTTATTCTTCCTTGACCTTCTCCCTAGATGGGAGAAGGGTTTCCCCTCTGGTCCATGGTCTCCATGGCGTGGGAGGGGCGAGAGCCCCTTCGAGATTGGATCTGTCTCTCTGTCTCTCTCTGTTTCTGCGTTCTGGTCTGCTGCCCTTTCACCGTTTCGTGTATATATGGAGATCCGTAACTCCGATTGGATTGAAACCTTTGCCCAGATATTTTTCCAAAAATTAGCTTTCTTGCGGCCGAAGAAGGGCATCAACCGCCTTACGGGTGGCCCACGAAGGTCAGGGGCGCGCCTGCCTGGAGTGGGCATGGGCCCCACCCTCGTGGCCACCTCGGGCACCGTCTCGCGTTGATTGTACTTCCCAAAAATCACAAATATTCCAAAATAATTCTCCGTCCGTTTTTATTCCATTTGGACTCCGTTTGATATGGGGTTTCTGCGAAACATAAAACATGCAACAAATAGGAACTGGCACTGGGCACTGGATCAATATGTTAGTCCCAAAATGTATAAAAAGTTGCCAAAAGTATATGAAAGTTGTAGAATATTGGCATAGAACAATAAAAAATTATAGATACGACGGAGACGTATCAACTTCCCCAAGCTCAATTCCTGCTCGTCCTCGAGTAGGTAAATGATTAAAAGATAATTTTTGATGTGGAATGCTACCTAGCATAATCTTGATCATGTATCTAATCATGGCAGGAATATTAAGATACGAGTGATTCAAAGCAATAGTCTATCATTTGACATAAAAGCAATAATACTTCAAGCATACCAACCAAGCAATTATGTCTTATCGAAATAACATAGCCAAAGAAAGCTCATCCCTACAAAATCATATAGTCTGGCTATGCTCCATCTTCACCACACAAAGCATTCAAATCATGCACAACCCCGATGACAAGCCGAGCAATTGGTTCATACATTTTAACGCGCTTCAGCCTTTTCAACCCTCACGCAATACATGAGCGCAAGCCATGGATATAGCACTATAGGTGGAATAGCATATGATGATCGAGGTTGTGTGGAGAAGACAAAAAGGAGAAAGTCTCACATCGACACGGCTAATCAACAGGCTATGGAGATGCCCATTAATAGATGTCAATGTGAGGAGTAGGGGTTGCCATGCAACGGATGCACTAGAGCTATAAGTGTATCAAAGCTCAAACTGGAAACTAAGTGGGTGTGCATCCAACTTGCTTGCTCATGAAGACCTCGGGCATTTGAGGAAGCCCATCATCGGAATATACAAGCCAAGTTCTATAATGAAAATTCCCACTAGTATATGAAAGTGATAACTCAAGAGACTCTCTATATGAAGATCATGGTGCTACTCTGAAGCACAAGTGTGGTAAAAGGATAGTAACATTGCCCCTTCTCTCTTTTTCTCTCTTTTTTTTATTTTCTCTTTTTTTGTGTGGGCTTCTTTGGCCTCTTTTATTTTTTATAAAGTCCGGAGTCTCATCCCGACTTGTGGGGGAATCATAGTCTCCATCATCCTTTCCTCACTGGGCAATGTTCTAATAATGATGATCATCACACTTTTATTTACTTAGAACTCAATATTACAACTCGATACTAGAACAAAGATATGACTCTATATGAATGCCTCTGGCGGTCTACCGGGATGTGCAATGATCTAGCGTAGCAATGACATCAAAAAGCGGACAAGCCATGAAAACATCATGCTAGCTATCTTACGATCATGCAAAGCAATATGACAATAAATGCTCAAGTCATGTATATGATGATGATGGAAGTTGCATTGCACTATATCTCGGAATGGCTATGGAAATGCCATAATAGGTAGGTATGGTGACTGTTTTGAGGAAGATATAATGAGGTTTATGTGTGATAGAGCATATCGTATCACGGGGTTTGGATGCACCGGCGAAGTTTGCACCAACTCTCAAGGTGAGAAAGGGCAATGCACGGTACCGAAGAGGCTACCAATGATGGAAGGGTGAGAGTGCGTATAATCCATGGACTCACATTAGTCATAAAGAACTCATATACTTATTGCAAAAGTTTATTAGCCCTCGAAGCAAAGTACTACTACGCATGCCCCTAGGGGGATAGATTGGTAGGAAAAGACCATCGCTCGTCCCCGACCGCCACTCATAAGGAAAGCAATGAAAGAACACCTCATGCTCCGACTTCGTTACATAACGGTTCACCATACATGCATGCTACGGGACTTGCAAACCTCAACACAAGTATTCCTCAATTTCACAATTACTCAACTAGCACGACTCTAATATTACCATCTTTATATCGCAAAACTATTGCAAGGAATCAAACACATCATATTCGGTTATCTACAAGTTTTATGTAGGATTTTATGACTAACCATGTGAATGACCAATTCCTGTGATCTCTCTAAATAGATATAAGTTAAGCAAGAGAGTTTAATTCTTTCCACAAAAGATATGCCCACGCTCTAACAAATATAAGTGAAGCAAAAGAGCATTCTACAAATGGCGGTTTTCTATGCGAAGAGAAACAGGTAATCCAAACTTCAAATGATATAAGTGAAGCACATGAAGCATTCTATAAAGCCATACTCAAAAGATATAAGTGAAGTGCAAAGATCATTCTATAAATCAACCAAACAGCATCTCGTACCAGCATGGTGCATAAAAGAAAAGTGAAAACTAAATGGAAAAGACGCTCCAAGATTTGCACATATCACATGAATGAAACGAATCCAAAAACATACCGATACTTGTTGAAGAAAGAGGGGATGCCTTCCGGGGCATCCCCAAGCTTAGACACTTGAGTCTCCTTGAATATTTACTTGGGGTGCCTTGGGCATCCCCAAGCTTGAGCTCTTGCCTCTCCTTCTTCTTCTCACATCGATACCTCCTCGATCATCGAACACTTCATCCACACAAAACTTCAACAGAAAACTCGGTAAGATCCGTTAGTATAATAAAGCAAATCACTACTCTAAGTACTGTTGCAAACCAATTCATATTTTGTTTTTGCATTGTGTCTACTGTAATATAGCTTTTCCATGGCTTAATCCACTGATATAAATCAATAGTTTCATCAAAACTAGCAAACTATGCATCAAAAACAGAATCTGTCTAAAACAGAACAGTCTGTAATAATCTGAACATTAACCATACTTCTGGTAGTTGAAAAATTCTGCCAAAATTAGGAAAAATAAACAATTTGTATAGAAAGACAGTGCAAAAAGAATCAGAACCGTTTTACATTAATTAAGAATCGCGCACTACAGCCAAAGTTTCTGTCCTGCACCGTACAAACCAACAAGCATCGTAAACATCCTAAAGGCAAACCCTGGCACATTATTTTTATAATACAATGAAATTGTACAAGGGGATAATTATTTTTATTGAAAAGTTTCTGTAATTAAGATTCACAAAGTTTCCGTGAGCATGAACAAAGTTCAAGGAGCTCTCCCACTTCAACAATGCTTGTCTTTCTTACTTTCACTTTCCTTATTGAAAAGTTTTAGGTTCCCCTCTTTAATTTTTTGTTTTAAACTATAAAAAAGCACTCAACAGAAATAAATGACTCTCTAAAACTTTTGGGTTGTCTCCCTGGCAGCGGTTTCTTTAAAGCCATTAAGCTAGGCATATAGTGCCCAAGTAATGGATCCACCCGGATCCCAAGGTATATCAAAGCCAATTTTAATTAACAATGATTTGTGATTTAGTAGTGAGCACAAAGCAACATATATCAAGTAATGACGAAGTATAACTCTCTTCCTATGCATCAGCTTGTCATAAAAGAACAATTCATGCACGCAAAGTAAAGGCCAATGCATAGTATAAGAGTTTCTTGCAATTCTATCGTGTTGGAAACATAAAGAGGCGGAGATGTAGTTCCTCTCTCATAATAATAGCAAGTAGGAGCAGCAAGCACATGCATATTATATCTATCAAAATTATCATGTGCAATGGTAAAAGGCAACCCATCAATATAATCCTTAATAAGCACAAACTTCTCTGATATAGTGCAGTTGGGAGAATTCAAAAAGATAATAGGACTATCATGTGTGGGTGCAATAGCAATAATTTCATGTTTAACATAAGGAACTATAGCAAGTTCATCTCCATAAGCATAATTCATATTGGCATCTTGGCCACAAGCATAGCAAGCATCATCAAAAAGGGATATTTCAAAAGAATCAAAGGGATCATAACAGTCATCATAGCAATCATCCTTTGGTAAGCATGAAGGGAAATTAAACAATGTATGAGTCGAAGAGTTACTCTCATTAGAAGGTGGGCACGGGTGATCAATCCGCTCTTCCTCCTTTTGTTCTTCGCTCTCCTCCTCATCTTTTTCATCCAATGAGCTCACAGTTTCATCAACTTCTTCTTCCATGGATTCCTGCAAAATATTAGTCTCTTCTTGGACAACGGTGTAACACCCCGGATGTAACTTTCCATATTTGTAACTCCAACTCTTGCCATTTTTGGCTATGTGTTATGATATTCCCTCCGTGGTCGGGTTTTGTTTTT
Source organism: Triticum aestivum (assembly GCF_018294505.1). Taxonomy (NCBI): domain Eukaryota; kingdom Viridiplantae; phylum Streptophyta; class Magnoliopsida; order Poales; family Poaceae; genus Triticum; species Triticum aestivum. The sequence continues at coordinate 221,594,089 of NC_057799.1, forward strand.
CGTTTTGCATTTTGTTCATGTCATGCATCTCATATCATGTCATCATGTGCATCTCATTTGCATACGTGTTCGTCTCATGCATCCGAGCATTTTCCCCGTTGTCTGTTTTGCAATCCGACACTCCCACATGCACCGGCGCACCCCTCTTGTTTCTTTTCGTGAGCGGGTGTTAAACGTTCTTGGAATGGACCGAGGTTTGTCAAATGGCCTTGGTATACCACCGGTACACCACCTGTCAAGTTTCGTTCCATTTGAAGGTCGTTTGATGCTCCAACGGTTAACCGGGTAACCGCAAAGTCCTTTTGTGTGCTGCAGCAAAACCCCCTCCAAAACAGCCCAAAAACCCATCTAAGTCACTTCCATGTTCTAGGTCGTTCGATCACGATCGTGTGGGCGAAAACTGCACTCCATTTGGAGTCTCCTAGCTCCCTCTACCTATAGAAACACCTCCCCCCGAAATTTTTTCGCAGATCAAACCCTAGTCTCTTCCACCCCGCGCCGTCGGACGTGTCCGGTCCGGCCGGACGAAAGCCGCCGCCGCCCTCGCCCAACCGCTGCGCGCCACGTGGCGCCCGTACGCCGCGCGCCACCGCCGGCCCACGAGCCCGAGGCGGGCCCGCCGAGCCCGTCGCCCGCGCCCGAGCTCCTCCTCCGCCCGAGCTCCTCCTCCGCCCGAGCCCGTGCGCCGCCCCGCCCGCCTCGCCGTCCTCGCCGCGTGCCCGCCGGCGCTGCCGCGCGTGCCCGTGCCCCGCCGCCCGCAGCTCCCAGCACCGCCGCGACCGTCGCCGTCCGCCCCGACGCCGGCGCGCCGCCTCCCCGCGCCTGAAGACTCCGGCGACCGCGCCCCCGTCTCCGGCCGCCGCCATCTCCCTCCTCTCCACTCCGGTCGCCGCCTCCTCTTCTTCTCCGGTGAGCTCGCGCCGCCACCTCGGCTCCCGAGCACCCGATCCAGATCCGCTGCTAGGTTGACTTCTCCCTCCCCCCGAAAATCCTCCAAGTCCTGATAATTTTTACAATATATGCTCCTGTTCATTGCATCATAACTCTCTGCATATAGCTCCGTTTCGTGCATGTAATATATCGAAATGTTCGCCTCGAGATGCTATTCATTTTGTTCCATTATGACATGTTCATTTGAGTCCATCTTGATGCCCAAATCTCTGGTGCAAGAGTGCTATATGCTGTTAACTGCTGTTACTTAGCAGAACTTGGTGTTTTGTTATTTTTGTTGCATTTATTGTGTGCATCTTATGAGTAGGAGCTCTACATGTGTTTTGATGTATGCCATGCCATATTTACAGAGGTATATGCCATGTATTTTTGTGATCTATGTGGTGACTAGTACAAGCATGCAAACTAGGCTTCATGATGTTTCTGATTTCAGGGACTGTAATTTCACCAAGTCTGTTGCTGGTGTTATTTTGTTGCTATGTATCCACGTGCCTACAGAGAGATCCATGCTCCTTTTGGTGATGTTCAGTAAGGATGTTTTGTAGATATAGTTGTGCTCTATCCATCCGTGCCCCTGTTTGCAATTATGGAGTGCGTTAGCATGTCTTAAGCTTGCTCTACTTTTGCTATAAAATATTCCTGGCAGATGGTTAAGATGATATTCAATTTTGCCTAGGTTGTTGTAGTTGATCCATACATGCTATGCATTTTATCTTGCCATGGTTTGCTTCATAAACATGCCATCTGGCTGTATGTATGCTTGTTTTGTCATGCATTGCCTTGTGGTGAGTGCATCAAGCTCACCAAGATGCCTTCATATTACTGTTTCTGCCATGCTCTGTTTTCTGCTGTCTGAAACCTGTTAACGAAACTTGCTAAGTTTACATGGTTGCCGTCATATCTTCTGGTCCTTTTTGGCTCATGGTCACTAAGGGACTTTTGTTCTATGCATTCAGTAGATTCATGCCATGATTTGTTTTGCTATGTTAAGTTCCTGTAGCATGTTGTTTGCTTGCTCTGAACATTGCTACCTGATGCTGTTTCAACCATGTCCAGTAATTTCACCGTCTGTGAACCTGATATCTTTTGCACTTTTGCCATGCTTGTTTGAACCTGCTGTGGTGTGATCTAGCCGTAGCTCATTGTTCATCTTTTGTAAAGAATCTCCTGTAGATTACTTCCATATGCTTTGTTGCTATGTTGGAGTGCTGTAGCATAGTTACTTGATGTATTTTAAGTGCTATCATGCTGTTAATCACAGATTCGTGTCACTCTTGTTTTGCTTGCCATTTGCAAACCGTGCATCCGTTTCCGGTGATCTTTATATCGATTTTGACCGAAATCATCTCATCTTTCTAGTGGCATGCTTGGTTTGCGAAGTTACTGCCTTGTTCAACATTTTTCCTCTGGAGCACGCATACGCATCGCATATCATATCCCGCATATCATGCATGTTTTGCATCATGTTGCTTGTGCATTTCCCGTGATTGATTGTGGTTCCGTGCTTGTGTTCTTGTTTTGGGTAGAGCCAGGAGACGAGTTCGTGAATGAGGAACCTGTTGAGTACGCTTACGAGGATCAAGCTTTCGACAACTCTGAGAACCTTGCAGGCAAGATGACCATACCCTCGAAATCACTTCTATCTTTGCTTTGCTAGTTGTTCGTTCTATTGCCATGCTGCGCTACCTATCACTTGCTATATCATGCCTCCCATATTGCCATGTCAAGCCTCTAACCATCCTTTCCTAGCAAACCGTTGTTTGGCTAAGTTACCGCTTTTGCTCAGCCCTTCTTATAGCGTTGCTAGTTGAAGGTGAAGTTGAAGTTGGTTCCATGTTGGAACATGGATATTTTGGATTATCACAATATCTCTTATTTAATTAATGCATCTATATATTTGGTAAAGGGTGGAAGGCTCGGCCTTATGCCTAGTGTTTTGTTCCACTCTTGCCACCCTAGTTTCCGTCATACCGGTATTGTGTTCCTTGAGTTTGCGTTCCTTACGCGGTTGGGTGATTTATGGGACCCCCTTGACAGTTCGCCTTGAAAAAAACTCCTCCAGCAAGGCCCAAACTTGGTTTTACCATTTGCCACCTAAGCCTTTTTCCCTTGGGTTTTCGCGAGCCCGAGGGTCATCTTTATTTTAACCCCCCGGGCCAGTGCTCCTTCGAGTGTTGGTCCGAACCGAGCCGCCTGCGGGGCCACCTCGGGGAAACTCGAAGTCTGGTTTTACTCGTAGCCTGTCTCATCCGGTGTGCCCTGAGAACGAGATATGTGCAGCTCCTATCGGGATTTGTCGGCACAGTCGGGTCGTCCTGCTGGTCTTGTTTTACCATTGTCGAAATGTCTTGTAAACCGGGATTTCGAGACTGATCGGGTCTTCCTGGGAGAAGGTTTATCCTTCGTTGACCATGAGAGCTTATGATGGGCTAAGTTGGGACACCCCTGGAGGGTATTATCTTTCGAAAGCCGTGCCCGCGGTTATGAGGCAGATGGGAATTTGTTAATGTCCGGTTGTAGAGAACTTGTCACTTGACTTAATTAAAATACATCAACCGTGTGTGTAGCCGTGATGGTCTCTTCTCGGCGGAGTCCGGGAAGTGAACACGGTTTGAGTTATGCATGAACGTAAGTAGTTCAGGATCACTTCTTGATCATTTCTAGCTTCGCGACCGTTGTGTTGCTTCTCTTCTCGCTCTCACTTGCGTATGTTATCCACCATATATGCTTAGTGCTTGCTGCAGCTCCACCTTTACACCATCCTTTTCCTATAAGCTTAAATAGTCTTGATCTCGCGGGTGTGAGATTGCTGAGTCCTCGTGACTCACAGATTCTACCAAAACAGTTGCAGGTGCCGACGATGCCAGTGCAGATGATGCAACCGAGCTCAAGTGGGAGTTTGACGAGGAACGTGGTCGTTACTATGTTTCTTTTCCTGATGATCAGTAGTGGAGCCCAGTTGGGACGATCGGGGATCTAGCATTTGGGGTTATCTTATTTTCATTTGGATTTGACCGTAGTCGGTCTATGTGTGGATTCTGGATGATGTATGAATTAATTTTATGTATTGTGTGAAGTGGCGATTGTAAGCCAACTCTCGTTATCCCATTCTTGTTCATTACATGGGATTGTGTGAAGATGACCCTTCTTGCGACAATACCACAATGCGGTTATGCCTCCAAGTCATGCCTCCACACGTGGGAGATATAGCCGCATCGTGGGCGTTACAAGCGGAGACTATCTCAATAAGTGCATTAATATCGGAATTGTATTCATAATTCTCATAACAATATTTAAGGATAGCTAAATTTTCAGGTCTATAAACCGAATCATCAAAATCTTCAAACTCTTTAAACATAGATTCAATCTCATAAGCACCCATAAAAGCAACAAATTCTTCTATTTGTTCCACATCATAGTAATCATATATACCATTAGCATAAGAAGCTAAGGTTTTATTATCATTAAATTCGCATAAAAAGGGAAGGTGTGGAGCCTTCATCCTAGAGCAACAAGTATAATCATATCTCAAGCATAGTTGCCTAGCATACCACTTCAATATATGAATTTGATCCCATAATAGTTTCCCTTTTTGTGTCAAGCGGTAATCCCTAAAGTATTCACGTTGATCCAACATTACTCCCATTACATAATTGAATGGGGTTTTCTCAGGATTATTAAAGTAGTACATAATATCTTTCACATAACCAGCATCGAGGGTTTTAGGAGGTTCCCCATCTCCATGAGCAGAAAGTACGCCTAATTTTTTTGGTATTTCGTGTTCCATATCCATAACTAAAGATAAAGAAACACTAAGAACAGCAAATAAAAATTACTTAGTGACAAAGCAAACAAGCACACACGAGAATATTCACCCCACGCTATTGCTCCCTGGCAACGACACCTGAAAAAGGTCTTGATAACCCACAAGTATAGGGGATCAATTGTAGCCTCTTTCGATAAGTAAGAGTGTCGAACCCAACGAGGAGCTAAAGGTAGAACAAATATTCCCTCAAGTTCTATCGACCACCGATACAACTCTACGCACGCTCGATGTTTGCTTTACCAAGAACGAGTATGAAACTGGAAGTACTTTGTAGGTGTTTTTGGATAGGTTTGCAAGAATATAAAGAGCACGTAAATAAAAAGTAGGGGCTGTTTAGATAAAGACACAATAAATTAAATATAGCGAGTGTGGAAAAGTGGTGGTAGGAGTTGCGAAATTGTCCCTAAGCAATTGACTACTTTACTAGACCGATAGCAAGTTTCATGTGGGAGAGGCCACTGCTAGCATGTCATCCCTTACATGGAATTTTATGCACTTATGATTGGAACTATTAGCAAGCATCCGCAACTACTAACGTTCATTAAGGTAAAACCCAACCATAGCATTAAAATATATTGGTCCCCCTTCAATCCCGTATGCATCAATTTCTATGCTAGGCTGAAGCTTCTGTCACTCTTGCCCTCCAATACATAGTTCTATCAACATACAACTAACCCTATGGTGTGATCCACGCGCGCGCTCATATGATGGGCACCAAAGGACAACAACATAACCACCAGCAAATTAAATCAATCATAGCAATTCAGCAACCACCGATAGGACAATGAAAATCTACTCAGACATCATAGGATGGCAACACATCATTGGATAATAATATGAAGCATAAAGCACCATGTTCAACTAGAGGATACAGCGGGTTGCGGGAGAGTGGACCGCTGTAGATAGAGGGGGAAAGGTGATGGAGATGTTGGTGAAGATGGCGGAGGTGTTGGTGAAGATTAAGGTGATGATGATGGCCCCCGGCGGTGTTCCGGGGCCACCGGAAGCGAGGGGGAGAGATCCCCCCGCCTTCTTCTTCTTCCTTGACCTTCTCCCTCGATGGGAGAAGGGTTTCCCCTCTGGTCCATGGTCTCCATGGCGTGGGAGGGGCGAGAGCCGCTCCAAGATTGGATCTGTCTCTCTGTCTCTCTCTATTTCTGTGTTCTGGTCTGCTGCCCTTTCACCGTTTCGTGTATATATATGGAGATTCGTAACTCCGATTGGATTGAAACCTTCGCCCAGATCTTTTTCCAAAAATTAGCTTTCTTGCGTCCGAAGAAGGGCATCAACCGCCTTACGGGTGGCCCACGAGGGTCAGGGGCACGCCTGCCTGGAGTGGGCGTGGGCCCCACCCTCGTGGCCACCTCGGGCACCGTCTCGTGTTGATTTTACTTCCCAAAAATCACAAATATTCCAAAATAATTCTCTGTCCATTTTTATCTCGTTTCGTCTCCGTTTGATATGGGGTTTCTGCGAAACATAAAACCTGCAACAAACAGGAACTGGCACTGGGCACTGGATCAATCTGTTAGTCCCAAAAATTGTATAAAAAGTTGCCAAAAGTATATGAAAGTTGTAGAATATTGGCATGGAACAATCAAAAATTATAGATACGAAGGAGACGTATCACCCACGTCTAGCCTAAAAATAATAATACCCTTCGTACTATCAACTCATCAAATTTAAATGATATTTTATTTCGTAAGTTGAAAGTTCTTACAAAATAATAATAATAATTGTTTATATATAACTTGGCAAGTTAAATCCTAGTGATTACGTACATAAGCTTGCAAAGATTTTACTGACCAATGCAGTAATAGACGTGCAATCATGTGTTTATGTTTTTATAACATTTCTCCGTCTAGCCCAACATGATATTTTCACCCAGCCCAGCAAGTCCGCGGATTTCGTGAAAAATGCAAATGGGCTTTAAATTCTACCATATATATAAACGGGCTGCATAGATGCTACATCATTGTTTCACCCAGCCCACCAAATGGACTAAAAAATGGACTGGCTGACATGTGGGCCAGTAGGTCGAAGCCTAAGAAGGCGTTGGATTTACATCCAACGGCCAGCATTCTTCTTCAATCTCTCGTCTTCTTCCCCCAGCGCTGGTCAACTTAGTCAATATGAACGATTCTAGCTCGAGTGACCGTACGATGTCCATCCAACGGCCATAGTGCTTCTTCAACCTCTGGTCTTCTTGCTCTAGCCTCCCAAAGCAGCGTCGGTCGTGCCGCGTGCTCCTGCCACCCGTGGCCGGCTGTGATGCCACGGAGGCCTCACCGCCCCTACTACTCCCACCACTGGCCAGGGCATCCCTCTACTCACCCACACTCCCTGTTATTCTGAAGCGACGGCGGCCTCACGCCGCAGCCGAACCAGTGAACCCTCGTACTCCTCTCTGCGTGGGCATCCACTGCCGCGTCTTCCCCGGCTCCGCGTCATCCCCGTCCTTGGCCTTGCCGTCGTCCACCGCCTTGGTGCTCTCGGCGCGGCGTGGTCAATGTGGTCAACCACCGACTTCCATCGGAAGAGTACTATACGTGGAGAGGCTGACAGCTGGGTCCACGGCCGCAGCTGGGTCCACGGCCACATCCCAATTTTTTTGTGATTTGCCAAGTAAGTCGCTTTGTCAGGCCTGTTGGGCTGCAAATCTTTCAAGACGAGGAGAGCTTTATTCGGCTGGCCGAGAAAATGGCCTATCAGTAATGAGAAATAGGCTGTACATTTATAAAACACATCAAACCGGCAATTAGTTTCAAATTTCTTTTTCTCATTTCGAGATTTTAAATTGCATTGATTTTTATGCGTGGTCAATTTGTTGGATTTTATATTGATATACATTTATTTTTAAAATCAGTTTGAATGTGACTCGAAATTTTGGGATTAAAAACAGTTCGGACCGCACCGAAATATGCAAAATTTCGTATAATTTTTTAACCATGGCCACAATATGGGCTGTAATGCTAACAAAAAGAATATGGGCTCCAAGAAAAACCTTAAATATTAGCAAATGGGCTGTAAATTATTAGAAATAATGCCAGATGGGCTGTATGCTGTTTTCCACAGATTTGAGGCTTTCCTAAAAAAAGGTTGACGCACAAGCAGTGACTGTTGGATTTCCATCTACAACGGCCGTCGTGCTTCTTCAATCTCTGCTCTTCCTGCTCTGATACGTCTCCGTCGTATCTACTTTTCCACACACTTTTGCCCTTGTTTTGGACTCTAACTTGCATGATTTGAATGGAACTAACCCGGACTGACGCTGTTTTCAGCAGACTTTCCATGGTGTTATTTATGTGCAGAAACAAAAGTTCCCAGAATGACCTGAAACTCCACGGAACATCTATTTGGAAAATAAGAAAAATACTGGAAGAAAAATCCATGTCAGGGGGCCCACACCCTGTGCACGAGGGTGGGGGGCGCGCCCCCTACCTCGTGGGCCCCTTCACGCTCCACCGACCTCTACTCCAACTCCATATATTCACTTTCGGGGAGAAAAAAATCAGAGAGAAGGATTCATCGCGTTTTACGATACGGAGCCGCTGCCAAGCCCTAAAACCTCTCGGGAGGGCTGATCTGGAGTCCGTTCGGGGCTCCGGAGAGGGGGATTCGTCGCCGTCGTCATCATCAACCATCCTCCATCACCAATTTCATGATGCTCACCGCCGTGCGTGAGTAATTCCATCGTAGGCTTGCTGGACGGTGATGGGTTGGATGAGATCTATCATGTAATCGAGTTAGTTTTGTTAGGGTTTGATCCCTAGTATCCACTATGTTCTGAGATTGATGTTGCTATGACTTTGCTATGCTTAATGCTTGTCACTAGGGCCCGAGTGCCATGATTTCAGATCTGAACCTATTATGTTTTCATGAATATATGTGAGTTCTTGATCCTATCTTGCAAGTCTATAGTCACCTACTATGTGTTATGATCCGGCAACCCCGAAGTGACAATAATCGGGACCACTCCCGGTGATGACCATAGTTTGAGGAGTTCATGTATTCATTATGTGTTAATGCTTTGTTTCGGTACTCTATTAAAAGGAGGCCTTAATATCCCTTAGTTTCCATTAGGACCCCGCTGCCACGGGAGGGTAGGACAAAAGATGTCATGCAAGTTCTTTTCCATAAGCACGTATGACTATATTCGGAATACATGCCTACATTACATTGATGAATTGGAGCTAGTTCTGTGTCACCCTATGTTATGATTGTTACATGATGAACCACATCCGGCATAATTCTCCATCACCGATCCAATGCCTACGAGCTTTTCACATATTGTTCTTCGCTTATTTACTTTTCCATTGCTACTGTTACAATCACTACAAAATACCAAAAATATTACTTTTGCTACTGTTACCTTTGTTACCGTTACCACTACTATCATATTAGTTTGCTACTAAACACTTTGCTGTAGATACTAAGTTATCCAGGTGTGGTTGAATTGACAACTCAACTGCTAATACTTGAGAATATTCTTTGGCTCCCCTTGTGTCAAATCAATAAATTTGGGTTGAATACTCTACCCTTGAAAACTGTTGCGATCCCCTATACTTGTGGGTTATCATGCTCCAGCCGCTCAAACATGCGCCCGCGGGACTACCTGCTCCCTCCTCCTCGCGGCCGGCTATGCTGCCGCGCAGGCCTCACCGCCCCACCGTACTCCCATCACTGGCCTAGCCATCCCTCTACTCACCCACACCTGCTGTTATTCTCCGGCAACAGCAGACGAACCAGTAAACCCTCGTACGGTCGTACTCCCCTCCGCGTGGGAAACAACTGCCGAGTCTTCCCTGCCTCCGTGTCGTTCACTTCCTAGGCCTCACCGTCGTCCACCGCCTTGCTGCTCTCGGCGCGGCCTGGTCAACATGGTTAATGACCGACATGCATCTGAAGTGGACTGTACGTGGAGAGGCTGACAGCTGGGTCCACGGCCGCACGCAAGGAAATGCCTCCTTATTACGCGCAAAATAATGATTCCTCCACCTGACATCTGGGACCCATCGAAAGGGCCTCTGTATTTCACGAAAAAAATGTTACCACCGCTGACAGCTTGGACCCACCAGCTATATCTTCGCACGCAAGGAAGTGCCTCCTTATTACGCACAAAAAATTTGAATACTCCCCCTGCTAGCTGGGACCCAGTATAGTAGCAGGCTGACTTGTGGGCCTACTAAGTTGACGGGGACGGAGGGCTTTGGCAACTTAGTCAATATGCACGATTCTAGCTCCAGTGACCGTACGATGTCCATCCAACGGCCGTAGTGCTTCTTCAACCTCTGTTCTTCTTGCTCTAGCCGCCCAAACCAGCGCCGGTCGTGCCTCGTGCTCCTGCCTCCCGTGGCCGGCTGCGATGCGGCGGAGGCCTCACCGCCCCCTACTACTCCCACCACTGGCGAGGCCATCCCTCGACTCACCCACAGCCCCTGTTATTCTGCGGCGATGGCAGCCTCACACCGCAGCGAACCAGTGAACCCTCATACTCCTCTACGCGTGGGCATCCATTGCCGCATCTTCCCCGGCTCCGCGTCGTCCCCTTCCTAGGCCTCGCCGTCGTCCACCGCCCTGGTACTCTCAGCGCGGCGTGGTCAACGTGGTCAAGGAACGGCTTCCATCGGACATGGACTGTACGTGGAGAGGCTGACAGCTGGGTCCATGGCCGCGGCAAGGAAGTGCCTCCTTATTATGCGCAAAATAATTATTCCTCCACCTGACAGCGGGGACCCACCGGACGGGCCACCGTATTTCGTGAAAAAACGTTTCCCCCTGACTGCTGGGACCCACCAGCTACATCTTCGCATGCAAGGAAGTGCGTCCGGGCAAAAAAAAAACGATACGCCCCCCTGACTACTGGGACCCACCAGCTACATCTTCGCAGGCAAGGAAGTGCCTGACAGTCGGGACCCACCTGGTCGAAGCGTACGTAGCGTTGTCATTCTGGTCGCGAACGTGTAACTACATACTGGTTGATGTAGAGGCGCGCACGTGTTGTAGTAGAGGCGCGCACGTAGCATGTACACGTACGTACAACGGCCAGGGTGCAAGAAAGTAAATACGGCCACATACGTACATACGGGCGGGGTCTTGAACGCCTACTCGTGTGTACGTACGGCCAGGGCTCGTGTACATGGCTGAGTCGGAACGAAGAAACAACGTCGTCGTCGTCTTCATGGGGAGGCAACGGAATGCGTTGTGTTCATCGGGAGGCAACGGAACGCGTGGGAGCCAACCGGCTTGGACGGAACAGCCGATGGAAACGAGGCCTGGCGTACCGCAGAATGGAGGAAACGGCCATGTGTTTGACCGGCCACGTTCGAAACGGGATCATATTCATCGGGAGGGGTCTGGCGTACCGCAAAACGGAGGAAACGGACCTCCTACGGTCGAAACGGGGGTCCTGTTGATCGGGAGGGGTGTGGCGTACCACAAAACGGAGGAAACGGACTTGTGTTGGAGCACTACGGTCGAAACAGGGGTCCTGTTCATCGGGAGGGGTGTGGCGTACCGCAAAATGGGACTCCACGGGATACTGTTCATCTCCACCGTCGACCCCCTCCAGCCTCCACGGGCTATTGTTCATCCACCGTCGACGTCCTCCAGCCTCCACCTGCGACTGTTCATCCATGGGCACCTGTTCATCCAGCCTCCACCGCGCGCTACTCCACGGGCTACTGTTCATCCGGCCCTCTCCACGGGCTCCTGTTCAACCACCCCTCCACGGGCTACTGTTCATCCAGCCCTCCACCGTCTACTGTTCATCCTGCCCTCCACGGGGTGGTCCTGTTCATCCTGCCCTCCACGGGGTCCAGTTCATCCAGCCCCAACCGGCTCGATCGATCGGGGTCCTGTTCATCCAGAGACAACACCACGGGGTCCTGTTCATCCACCCCCACCGGGAACTGTTCATCCAAACCCCCCAGCAATGCTCACTGTTCATCCAGAGGCAGCATCGATCGGCTTCAGTTAGCAGTAGTAGCGAAGGAATCGCTCGATCGGGTTTAGTTAACAGCCATCGATCAATCGCTCGGGTTCAGTAACGCGTAGCCTGCAGTGCAATCACTCGGGTTCAGTTAGAGCCCAACGCCTTGCTCGGGTTCAGTTAGAGCCCAATGCCTCGCACCCACGCGCGTGCGTGTACAAGAGAAACGCGCATCGCTCGGCCCCAACCACCCACCGTAACTGGGAACACCCTGATATTTTCCTCGCCCTCGCTTCTACCACGGTTTTTTCCATCATGGACGGCCCAAAGAATGTCATGCAGCTGCGTCTCCGGCCCGTCCAGGACGAAAAGCCCATTTTCTGTCATGATTTTTTATCGTAGAAGTAGGACCCCACCACATATATGATGATACCGTGTTTTGTCACAATTATTGTCATAGAAGTGTCATAAGTATGACAGAAAAAAAATTCGTTCGGCCCAAAATGTCACGGATGTGTCTTTTTTTGTAGTGGATGGTCTTTTCCTACCAATCTATCCCCCTAGGAGCATGCGTGTAGTACTTTGTTTCAATTATTAATAGATTATTGCAATAAGTATGTGAGTTCTTTATGACTAATGTTGAGTCCATGGATTATACGAACTCTCACCCTTCCACCATTGCTAGCCTCTCTAGTACCGCACAACTTTCTTCGGTACCATACACCCACCATATACCTTCCTCAAAACAGTCACCATACCTACCTATTATGGAATTGCCATAGCCATTCCGGGATATATTGCCATGCAACTTCCACTGTTCCGTTTATTATGACACACTTCATCATTGTCATATTGCTTTGCATGATCATGTAGTTGACATCGTATTTGTGGCAAAGCCACCGTTCATAATTCTTTCATACATGTCACTCTTGATTCATTGCACATATGTAGCGACCCGACCTCAAACGGTCAAGTCTCTGTGCTTCCGTGCCATCCCTGGATCAGTAATGCTGACACACACAGTACTCGAAGGATTTATAACAGAGTAGCAATCACACACTTATTACATCGAATGTCTCAAAAGAGAACTTATTACAATAAATATGGCATAAGGCCATCTAATACGATAACAGCGGAAGGCTCGGAAGATAAAGTGAGTCCATCAACTCCAACGGCATAGCTGAGCTGCACGACAACGACCTAACGAACCTTACTCCTCGTCTGAAAAGTCTGCAACATAATACGTTGCAGCCCGAAAACCGGACAGCACATGGAATATGCTGGCAATGTAACACAGTAGAGCAAGAACAGAATAATTCTATCACTACATGCATATTTGGCTGGTGGAAAGGAATAGATTTTATTTAACTATCATGGTAGTTGAAACATCATTGAGAAGGTTCCTCCAACTCAATCCCAATTAAAGTAATTATCAACCCAACAATATTAAATTAGGGTGATGAGATACATATGATAATCCAAGTACTAGATACTCAAGATGTCCATAACCGGGAACACGGCTAACCATGATTAGATTGTACACTCTGCAGAGGTTTGCACACTTTTCCCCACAAGACTCGATCTCCTCCGTTGGATTTCTCGCACTACATGGTGTTTCAGAAACGGATGACCGAGACACAGTCTTTCAGAAGCATTAACTCTAACCCCGGGTAGACAGTACCAACCTACATCCCTCTACATATGCTAGCCTACCACTGGAAGAGGTCATGCAACTTACTCAACTATGCTAGAGCCCATAATAGCTTATGGCTGCACACGGAAGTTTCTATCATGAAATATCTCAGTTCCCTTTGAGCCTGGGTGGCGGACCTTAGGATTACCACATGGGTACTCCGGGATATCCTAGGACAACACTGGATTCTCCAGGTGCCCGACAAGCAATCCACCCAGATGTGTATTAAAGTTGCCACTTTAAGTTGAACCATTAATTAACAATCTCACATCTGTCATGGATTCACTCACCCAAACCACGTCTACGAGCATAGCATAGCAATATAAGCAATACGTAGAAGTGACTCCCAAGGGTTTGATAATAACGGGGCAATAGGTTCTACCTCATAAACTACTTCCCAATACCCACAAGTTAATCACATCCTAATCATGCAGTGTTTGAGGATTGGAGCTAATGCATAAAAACTGGGTATGAAAATAGTATGATCAATGTGTTACTTGCCTTGCTGATGATCCGCAAAATCTAGAGACTCGTAGTAGCACGCTTCGCACTCTGGTAATTCTATCGCAAACAAACAATAGCATACATAAGCAATCAAGCAAAGATGCACGGGTAAAACTCCAATAAGAAGATCTAACCATAAAGATCAACTTAAGAACTCCGGTTTCCAAAAAGAATCAAATCAAACGGAGCAACGAAACTCAAACTGCGAAAGAAACAAGATTCGTTTACTAATTTGGACTAATGTCAAATTTTGCAGTACCAAAATCTTGTTCAAGTTGGTTAAACAGAAAGAGGGCTTCGAGACGAAGATCTAGGCGCTTGAATCGCATGATTCCGACAAACGAGCGAAAAGCTAAACTAAAACGAAAATCGGATCAGAAATCGCGATCGAGAATAATCGCGAAAAATCCGTGAAAAAGAAAAACCGACGAACAGACTAACGAAAGAACGTTCGCTATCTGCGGGTAACGGGTGAAAACCGTTTGTTAAAATGAACGAAAGAACAGGCGTTCGCTAAATAAATAAACCGACGGGAAAAACCGATCTAAAAGAATAAACCGGAATTTAAAAAAAACTGGATCTAGATCTAGGGTTTACCGAAATAAACCGACGAGAGAGAGAGAAAAAAAGGGGGCGGCTCCGGCGAAGTCGGCGGCGGCGGCCGAGGCGGGGGCCGGCTCGGCCTTTAAAGGGCCGGGCGTGGCGGCGGCTTGGGCAAGGGGCCGGGGAGGAGGAGTCCTCCCCGGACTCGGCGGCGGCGGCGTGCGCCGGCCGGACTCCGGTCGGAGTCGGTCGGGGCGAGGGGTGGGCTGGCGCGGGTGGCCAACTGGGCCTCGGCCCAGTTCGGTCCGGCGGAAAAACTTTTTTTTTTAAAATAAATTCTGTGCAGAAAACACCGAAAATAAATACTAAATGGACGCCAAAAATCCCGAAATAAATTTTCCCCGTCCTCTAAAAATCTACCGAACAAGGTGAACATTTATTTGGGCCTAAAATGCAATTTTGAAAAACGCGTATGTTTCCTATGAAATAAAATAACAATAAAATCCCAAATAAAATATTTATTTGTTTTTAATATTTTTCCTCCAATATTTCATTGTTTTTGGGGAAGTCATATTATCCCCTCTCATATATTTTTTATATGAAATATTTCCGGAGAGAAAAATAATAAAACAAATTGATCCTCGTTTCGATATTTGATAAAATTCAAATATGAAATCGGTGAAATCCCCAACTCTCTCCGAGGGTCCTTCAGTTGCTTAGAATTTTGAGGATCGCGAAACAAATATGCAATAAAATATGATATGCATGAATGATCTATGTATAACATTCCAAATTGAAAATTTGGGATGTTACAGGGATGTTACAAACCTACCCCCCTTAAGATGAATCTCGCCCTCGAGATTCGGGTTGGCTAGAAAATAGGTGTGGGTGGTCTTTGCGAAGATCATCCTCTCGTTCCCAGGTGGCTTCATCCTTGGTATGGTGGCTCCACTGAACTTTGCAAAACTTGATAACCTTGCTGCGGGTGACTCGGCTGGAAATTCAAGAATCCTGACTGGCTTCTCCTCATAGGTCAGATCACTGTCCAACTGAATCGCTTCCAAGGGCACTGTATCTCTTAGTGGTATATCGGCCATCTCAGCATGACACTTCTTCAACTGTGAAACATGAAACACATCATGAACTCCTGACAGTCCTTCAGGTAACTCCAACTTGTAGGCAACCTCTCCCATACGTTCCAAAATTCGGTACGGTCCTACAAATCTCGGGGCTAACTTTCCCTTAACTCCCAAACGTTTCACTCCTCGCAGAGGTGACACTCGCAGATATGCTCTGTCTCCAATTTCATAGGTTACTTCCTTACGTTTCAAATCTGCATAACTCTTCTGCCTGGACTGAGCTACCTTCAGTCTATCTCAAATCAACTTAACCTTCTCTTCAGACTCCTTGATCAAATCTGGTCCAAACAACTGTCGGTCTCCAACTTCATCCCACATCAACGGTGTTCTGCACCTTCGTCCATACAGGGCTTCGAACGGTGCCATCTTCAAACTGGCTTGATAGCTATTGTTGTATGAGAACTCCGCGTAGGGCAAATTGTCATCCCAACTAGATCCATAATCTAGTGCACAAGCTCTCAACATATCCTCCAGAAGCTGTTTGACTCTCTCGGTCTGTCCAACTGTCTGCGGAGGGAATGTTGTACTGAACTCTAGCCTTGTACCCAAAGTCTGGTGCAGCTAATGCCAAAACTTTGAGGTAAACTGTGTTCCTCTATCTGATACGATGGTTGTCGTGGAATTGTCACGGCAGATGTCCTCGAGCTAGGACTTAGTCGTGGAGCCATCGCAACTAGGAAGCTTGAAGGGGTTAAACGGGACAAGGAACACGAGGGTTATACTGGTTCGGCCCCTTACGGTGAAGGTAAAAGCCTATGTCCAGTTGAGGTGGTATTGATTAGGGTTTCGATGACCAGGGAGCTTAACTGCTATGCCTGGCTCTCGACGAGATCTTTTTTGCCCTTAAACCGCCGCCGGGTCGTCCCTTTATATAGAGAGGTTGACGCCCAGCAGCTCTCAGAGTCCCGGCCGGCTCATAAGAGTGTCCGGCTCGGACTCTCAACTATTCTTGCCTTACACTACAAGTTCTACCATAATGGTGGTTGTAACTACGGACCTTAAGCCATCTCCGGTTCTTAGGCCCATCTTTGGCCCGCCGTCTTCAAGCTTGGCGCCGGGCTTCAGGCGATGACCATTATGAGTAACCCGGCCCCTCCGGGCGGGTGACTCTAAGGTTTATATCCTCAACATTAGGCCCTAGATTGATTTGAGCCGGCTCATGTCAATCTTCAATCCTTTCGATAGAAAATCTCCGGCTTACAATTGTGTGAAGGCCATAACCCGTCGTGACGTCATCTTCTGGATTCCGGGTAATCCGCCGTGACGTCATCTTCCATTAAGTCCATTTTTTACTCCACCATATCCGCAACGAATCTTATCTTTAACTGCCGTCCCAAAAATCGAGGCGTTTTTATGGCGAGATATCCACGCCGTGGCCTCCTCGTTTCTCGCGCCCACTTATGAGCCTCGCCTTATAAATAGCCCGGCCCACCAGCCTCTGGTCACTCGTCGCCTCCGTCTTCTTCCTCCAGTCGCCACTGAGTTGCCGCTCGAGCTCCACTGCCGCCGCCGCGGGTCTCCGAGTCTTCCCCGCCTCCAGCCGCTGCATCAACCTGACGTGACCAGAGAAACTGCGGAGACCTCCGCATCTTTCTAGCACCCGTAAGTCCTTGCTACCCCATAGAACAGATCTGCATTAGGGTTCCTTCCTGTTCTTCCCGTGTTCATCGCCGTTCATCACGAGCCCTTGGTAGATTTTATTATTACCACCTTTCCTTGATCTTTAGACTGTATAGAACTGTTGCGGTAGTTGTTTCATGCCCGTTTCCAATGTACATAGATCCCTTCTCATTGCATAAAGGCTCTGTTCGAACTTATGAACTTCTTCTGCGTCTGTTTTAAGTCTAGAAACTTTCCTCTTTAGTCGACCATTTTGATCCAAATTAGTTACTGCGATGTGTGAAACCTGTTTTCACCACACTTAGTAAAAAAACTGCATCTGCTGAGTCATGGCGGCTTACATTTCCGGCTTAAAGAAGCCACGCGCCGTAAAATTTTCCAGCTCAAAAGAAACCACGCGCTGTAAAATCCTCCGGCTCATTTATGATAAAGCTGTAGACAATTTGAATTACTCTCGATACATTCAGCGGCTTAGATAACCCGATGTACTTAACCATATGTCATTAGGCCCCTTCATAAGCCGCCACATTGAACATTGAACTGTAAATGTATGCCGGCTTATAATTGAACCGGACATTTTCCTTCTGTCATAGGCTTCCGATTTTCACCATGCCTCCCAAAGCTCCCAAAGCACCCATCACGTGCAACTGGCTGAGGTCCAACATCACTGATGAAACCTTAGCGGACTTTGTGAAGACGGGCTACCTACCCAAAAAGGATGTCATGTCTTACCGTGCCCCTGACCCGTCAGAGGAGAGACCACAACCAAGGGAGGGTGAAGTAGTGATTTTTGCTGATCACATGAGCCGGGGCTTCGCACCGCCCGGCTCAAAGTTCTTTAGAGATGTGCTGAATTTCTTTGATCTGCGGCCACAAGATATAGGACCCAATTCCGTGTCAAACATATGCAACTTCCAAGTATTCTGCGAAGTCTACCTTGGAGAAGAGCCCAGCCTTCTACTCTTTAGAGAGCTATTCTATTTGAACCGTCAGAATGAGTGCACTAATGGACCGAGCCTGGAACTTGGTGGAATCTCCATTCAACGTTGGAGAGACTGCCTCTTTCCTTACGCTGAGCCGCCCAGCCATCCAAAGGACTGGAACCAGACGTGGTTTTACTGCCAGGACACATCTCCGGCTGACGAGAGCCCGCTGCCCGGCTTTCATCCCTCGCGTCTGGAACCAACTCACCCTCTGTCAGACAAGCTATCTCAGGCGGAGCGCCAACCTCTGATCCCCACCATCAACAAAATCAAGGCTCTCCTGGGAAATGGCCTCAATGGCATTGATCTGGTCCGGGTCTGGATCTCGTGGCGGGTGATCCCCTTGAGCCGCCGCCCCGGCTTAATGTGTGATTACACGGGCCGGAAAGATGACCCCCTGCGACACAGCCGCAACGATCTTCCTGAAGACGTTGCTGAAGACATGACCAAGGCCCTCTTGAATGAGAGCTTGGCAGACTGCGGGAGGACCGGCTTAAGCCCCTTCTGCAAGACCAACCCGGCCCCAGCGGTAAGCCGCTGATATGAACATCTTATTTTTCTCCTTTAGATAGCTTTCATCTGAACCTTAAGAAATCGTCATTGTATTTTTCAGGTTGATGATAAATTCTGGAAGGTCAAGTATGACCATGAGGCGGCCAAGAAGGCCAGGAAGGCTAAGAAAGCCGCCAGGAGAGCCGCTCCCCGCAAGAAGGGAAGCAGGCCTACTGCTTCAGAGCTGCTTCAACTAAGCGACAGCTCCGAGTCAGAGGTAACCCCTGAACCTGTAAGCTCTTGTTGTATTTCTTGTTTATTTCTGTCCACCTTATCAATACTTGTTCATCAGCAGGATGACACCGGAGTCAGTAATCCGGTGATTGAAGAGGTAATGACACTTTACTCTGACTCGGAGCCCTTGACAAGGATGAAAGTCCGAAGAGTAACCCGAAAAGTAAGATTTTCACATCCTTTAGCTTATCAAGATCCTCAATTTCTTTTGAAGCAACAGATTCATTAGAGCCGGCGACACACCCGGACCAACAAGGATGCTGACCTCTCCTCCGGTTTACCTGAGGCATCAAGGAAATGCCGGACCGAGGTTATCTCCAACTTATATCCTTTTCATCCTTTGGCGGGTGTTATACGTCAACCGCTCAATTCTTCTGACTCGAATTATCAGGAAACTTCACCCTCCTCTGGCGACTCTATGCAGTCGAACCTGCCAGCTTTCAAGACCGTACCCGGGTAATGATGATCATCTCTTGTTGTGCTTATCTTTACTCATACTTTTATACTAACCTCGTGTCCTTTCAGTGCTCAAGCAAAGCTCAGTAAAAGAGCAAAGAAGAATAAGCCGGTCGAAGAGCCGGTCGTGACTGAGCCGGAGGTTTCAGCTCAAGAGCCGCCATTTGCCTCTGCTCCTAAAGCCACCGCTCCAACCGACGAGCCAATCACAGAAACTTCTGCTAATCCGGAGACCTCCATCCCGGCTCAGCCGGCCGATGACCCGGACGTGGTAATCACCCGGATGGAGTTTGTTGAGCCGGGGAGACCCACTGCGCTGGCCAAGTGCTCCGCCAAGGAAGAGTTGCTAGAGCGCCGCCGGGCCAAGCTGGACCTTACCAACTATGCTAACTTGAGCATCAGAGAGATCGTTTCCGGCTATGTCAGTCAGGTGCACAACAGCCGGGACATAGAGATCGACATGGTGAATCAGATACAGCAGAAGTCTGAGGTACCACTCTATTGCTTACTGCATAGTTATCTTTACCATACTCTAGCCCCCAAGTCTACTACTTATGATATAATATGTTGTAGACTTAACTTCCGGCTTACTCTCATGAACCGGTAATTTTGTAGACAGAAACTTTCAACATGCATTAGCCCCCAAGTGCCAAGTGTCTTTGCTTGGAAAGTGCTTGGGACTTTAAAATTGCATGATAATTATTCATACTATAATCCGGAACTTGTACAGGCTGCTTGCAAGAAGTTCGAGGCTGATATCTCTGATCTGAAGAACCGCCTGAAGACTCAGGAGACTGAGACCCGGAAGGCCAACGCCAAATTTGAGTCCAGTATTGCTGCTCAAGAGAAGCTGAAGAAGAACTTTGAAGCTGAAAGGAAGACTTGGGCCGAAGAGAAGGCTACTCTGGTGAGCCGGGCCGAACAGGCGGAGAAGGCTCTGACGGAGAGAACCGCCGAACTCTCCGGCTTAAAGCACCACGTGTCACAGATGGTCGCCGCAATCTTCGGTAAGTCATTCCACCGGCTTTCGTCAAGTTTATAATCTTTATGTATCATAACTCCCATCATTGCCAGCGGCTTATCTTACTCTGTTAAACAGGCCCCAGAAGCGCCAACCTCAATCAGAACGTGCTGACCAAGCTGAAGGCCGTGTACACCCTGGTGGAGCAACTCTACACCGGGTCACAACGCGCTTTGGCCGTGGTGGCCCTATCCAATGAGGTGCCGACTCACCTGGCGAAAGTTCTTCGCCGGCTTGACGTTCTTCCTCAGCGTGTCCAAGAGCTGCGACGGGCCTCTGCAAGAGCCGGAGCCATAGCTGCTCTAAGCCGGGCCAAGGCTTTCCTTCCAGAGCTAGACCCGGCGGACATTGCACTTGGCTACCCCAGCTTGAAGGAAGACGGCACTCCTTTCGACCAAAAGGACTTTGCTGCCTGTGTGAAGATCGTGCGCCCGGTGGCCACCCTGATTGGGAATGACACTAATCTGACAAAGTACCAGCCGGGCTATGATGCAGAGAATCAGAGGATCCCCACTCCGCGTTATGAAGCCATCAGCTTGGTCCTGCCGACTCGTAAGCACACCTTCGCCCCGGAAATTAACCCGGCCGGGTTAATTGACGAGGAAGCTCAGTTTGAAGCTTTGAGCGGCATTGACTGGAAATCGTCAACCTTCCAGGTCTTGGGAACAGCCGGAGGAGCGGAGAGGGATGAACCGGAAGCGTCGACCCGGCAAGCATCTTGAATCTTTTACGCGGCTTGTTAAACAATGCTTCACCCTTTTGGACTCTGAGAGTCTTGTAATAGAGTAGGACCAACATTTTAACTTTGCCGTGCCATCGTGCACGTGTTGAATGCTTAACTCCATTGAAGTTGCTTCCCTATATTCTTCCAAGTCATAATTGATCTTTCATTTTCCTTAAGCTCAAATAGCTGTCCTTAACTATCCTGCATAGAAAAACAAATCACAAGTCTGTAGGCGGCTTACCGCACTGAGAATCATAGTCTCATACATATAACCCGGAATGTGAATCTAAGTCACGAAAGACTGGTCCTTAATTATGTCCTTGATATAACCGTAATAACACACTTTTAGGCCTTCAAGTACACTTCCGGTTTATATAACCCGGATAATAAGGTTGATACCTCAACTCCGGTTGACCAGTCTTGATAATGCTGATTGCGTGCGACTAGCACTGTGAATCAAAGTAAGCCGGCGGAACAAGAACCGCCGTGCACACTGTTGATACAACCAGAAGAATTTGTTGTAAATCAGAGAATCAAAACTCAGGGGCTTCCGGTTCAAATACGACCAGAGACCCATCCCAAAGGGGTTAAGCTAAGATTCGGATGCGATCATATAGCCCCCAGTGGGTTTGGCGATGCCTGATCAAGAGGGTACCGACAGCTATGTTCTCTTTGGTTCGAATACGACCCATGTTTGAACAGGAAGCCCCCAAATGAACATAAGAGTTGTTTAACGACGCTGATTCGAATACGATCCACGTCGGTTCCCAAAGGGGGTTGAGCTATGATTCAAATATGATCAAAGAAAACTCCCCAATGAGCTCGGCACTTTGCCAATCAAATGGGTATCGACAGCTATGTTCTCTTTGGTTCGAATACGACCTATGTTTGAACAGGAAGCCCCCAAGTGACTATATTACGTACGGCTAGATTCGAATACGATCATAAGACGGATCCACCTCCAAGTTACCATGTGATCTTGTAATGGAAACAACACCTTTACCTTTGGAGGAGAAAAAAGGACAGAGGTCCTGCTTTATTGCTTATCATAATATATACATGGCTTATAGAAATATGTACATTATGAGAGCCGGTGGCTCAAGTGTAATAAGGCCGAAGCTGAGCTATGTTCCACGGCCGACGGGTCTCCTCCTCCGACTTGCGTGAATCTTTGTGCTCCCGAATGTCAATGAGGTAATATGACCCGTTGTGCAAGTTCTTGCTGACCACAAAGGGTCCTTCCCAAGGCGGGGATAACTTGTGCGCATATGTTTGATATTGGATGAGCCGGAGCACCAGATCACCTTCCTGGAAGACCCGGGACTTAACCCGGCGACTGTGATAATGGCGCAGGTCTTGTTGGTAAATTGCTGAGCGAGCTGCTGCCACGTCACGCTGTTCATCCAACAAGTCAAGAGCATCTTGGCGCGCCCGTTCATTATCCGCCTCAACATAAGCCGCCACTCGAGGCGAGTCATGACGGATGTCACTGGGGAGGACTGCTTCCGCTCCATAGACCATGAAGAAAGGCGTGTAACCCGTAGACCTGTTAGGGGTAGTATTGATGCTCCATAACACGGAGGGTAACTCCTCCACCCAACAACCCGGCGTCATTTGCAAAGGGACTAAAAGCCGGGGTTTGATGCCCTTCAGACTCTCCTGATTAGCTCTCTCAGCTTGACCATTGGATTGAGGATGAGCCACCGATGAAACATCAAGTCGAATATGCTCTCGTTGACAAAACTCCTCCATAGCACCCTTAGATAGATTGGTGGCGTTGTCAGTTATAATGCTGTGTGGAAAACCAAAGCGAAATATCACCTTTTTCATGAACTGAACCGCCGTGGCTGCATCACACTTACTAACTGGCTCTGCTTCAACCCACTTTGTGAACTTGTCAACTGCCACCAAAAGGTGAGTCTTCTTATCCTTGGACATTTTAAAAGGCCCAACCATATCAAGCCCCCAGACCGCAAATGGCCAAGTGATTGGTATCATCCTCAGCTCCTGAGCCGGCACATGAGCCCGTCGTGAGAACCTTTGGCAACCATCACATTTACTGACCAAGTCCTCCGCATCAGCATGAGCCATCAGCCAGTAAAAACCATGACGAAAAGCCTTGGCCACAAGGGATTTTGAGCCGGCATGATGGCCACAATCCCCTTCATGAATCTCACGCAAGATCTCTTGACCTTCCTCAGGGGAGACACAACGCTGGAACGCTCCCGTAACACTGCGGCGATGCAGCTCACCATTGATAACAACCATTGACTTAGACCGCCGGTTTATTTTTCTGGCCAAAGTTTCATCCTCAGGCAAATCTCCCCGGGTCATGTAAGCCAGATAGGGCACTGTCCAGTCCGGGATGATGTGGAGAGCCGCCACCAACTGTGCCTCCGGGTCAGGGACAGCCAAGTCTTCCTCTATAGGCAACTTAACAGAAGGGTTATGCAAGACGTCCAGGAAAGTATTAGGCGGCACCGGTTTTCGCTGAGAGCCCAGCCGGCTTAAAGCATCAGCCGCCTCGTTCTTCCTGCGATCGATGTGCTCTACTTGGTAACCCTGAAAGTGCCCAGCAATGGCATGAACTTCACGGCGATAAGCCGCCATGAGAGGGTCCTTGGAGTCCCACTTGCCTGATACTTGTTGAGCCACCAAGTCTGAGTCGCCGAAGCACCTTACCCGGCTCAAGCTCATCTCCTTAGCCATCCGAAGACCATGGAGCAAGGCCTCATAGTCAGTCGCATTGTTAGTGCAAGGAAACATCAACCGTAGCACATAATGAAACTTGTCACCTTTAGGGGAAGCCAATACAACTCCAGCCCCCGAGCCCTCCAACTGCCTGGACCCATCGAAGTGAATAGTCCAATATGTATTATCCGGCTTTTCCTCGGGCACTTGTAGCTCTGTCCAATCGTTGATGAAATCCACTAAAGGTTGAGATTTAACAGCACTGCATGGTACGTATTTTAGACCATGAGGCCCGAGCTCTATAGCCCACTTAGCCACTCTTCCTGTAGCTTCTCTGTTTTGGATGATATCTCCAAGGGGAGCAGAACTAACCACAGTGATAGGGTGACCCTGGAAGTAATGCTTAAGCTTCCGGCTCGCCATGAACACACCATAAATAAGCTTCTGCCAATGTGGATACCGCTGTTTGGACTCGATGAGCACTTCACTGACGTAATAAACCGACCGCTGAACCGGATGCTCCTTGCCCTCTTCCTTGCGCTCCACCACCACAGCCACACTGACGGCCCGTGTGTTAGCAGCTACATACAGCAATAAAGGCTCCTTGTCAACCGGAGCAGCAAGGATTGGGGGCTCTGCCAGCTGTCTCTTCAAATCCTCAAAAGCAGTATTAGCAGCATCATTCCAAACAAAGTCATCAGTTTTCTTCATCAACTGGTACAATGGCATGGCCTTCTCACCCAAACGGCTTATAAACCGGCTTAAAGCAGCAATACGACCCGCCAGGCGCTGGACGTCGTTTATACAGGCCGGCTTAGCCAGAGAGGTGATTTCCTTGATCTTCTCCGGGTTAGCTTCAATGCCTCTGTTAGAAACCAAGAAACCCAAGAGCTTGCCTGCAGGAACACCAAAAACACACTTGGCCTGGTTAAGCATCATCTTGTAGACCCGGAGATTATCAAATGTTTCCCTCAGATCATCTATCAAAGTTTCCTTCTCCTTCGACTTAACCACAATATCATCTACATAGGCATGAACATTGCGCCCAATCTGGTTATGAAGACAGTTCTGTACGCAACGCTGATAAGTCGCCTGTGCACTCTTGAGTCCAAAAGGCATAGACACATAGCAGAAGGCTCCAAAGGGAGTGATGAACGCCGTCTTCTCCTGGTCCTTAACTGCCATTTTAATCTGATGGTATCCAGAATAAGCATCCAAGAAACTTAAGCGCTCGCAACCCGCCGTAGCATCAATGATTTGATCAATACGGGGAAGGGCAAAAGGATCATCCGGACATGCCTTGTTTAAGTCCGTGTAGTCCACACACATCTGCCAGGTGCCATCCTTCTTGAGCACGAGCACCGGGTTAGCTAACCACTCTGGGTGAAAGACTTCAACAATAAACCCGGCCGCCAAGAGCCGGGCCACCTCTTCACCAATGGCCTTCCGCCTCTCCTCATTAAACCGCCGAAGGAATTGCCTGACCGGCTTAAATTTCGGATCAACATTGAGAGTGTGCTCAGCGAGTTCTCTAGGTACACCTGGCATGTCAGAAGGTTTCCATGCAAAAATGTCCCTATTCTCACGGATGAACTCGATGAGCGCGCTTTCCTATTTTGGATCCAGATTGGCACTGATGCTAAACTGCTGAGATGAATCACCTGGAACGAAATCAACAAGTTTAGTCTCATCAGCCGACTTAAATTTCATTGCCGGCTCATGCTCCGTAGTCGGCTTTTTCAGAGAGGTCATATCTGTTGGGTCAACATTGTCCTTGTAAAATTTCAACTCCTCTGTTGCACAAACGGATTCTGCATAAGCTGCATCGCCTTCCTCACACTCCAAAGCCACCTTCCGGCTGCCTTGAACCGTAATGGTCCCATTGTGACCCGGCATCTTGAGCTGTAAATACACGTAACACGGCCGAGCCATGAACTTGGCGTAAGCCGGCCGCCCAAATATGGCATGATACGGACTTCTTATCTTGACCACCTCAAAGGTCAATTTTTCCACCCTGTAGTTGTACTCGTCTCCAAAGGCCACTTCCAACTCGATCTTGCCAACTGGATAAGCCGACTTACCAGGCACCACACCATGGAAAAAGTGTTTGACTGACTGAGGTTCTTATCAATCAACCCCATACGACGGAAAGTCTCATAATAGAGGATGTTGATACTGCTTCCTCCATCCATGAGCACCTTAGTGAACTTATATCCTCCCACCTGAGGAGCCACCACCAAGGCCAAGTGACCCGGATTATCAATCCTGGGAGGGTGATCCTCCCTACTCCACACAATAGGCTGCTCAGACCATCTTAAATAGCGTGGAACCGCCGGCTCAACAGAATTCACAGCTCTCTTATGAAGCTTCTGATCTCGCTTACACAGACTGGTGGTAAATACGTGATACTGTCCACCGTTAAGCTGCTTTGGATTGGTCTGATAACCCCCCTGCTGCTGTTGATGAGCCTGGCCAGACTGCTGATTAAAGCCCCCTTGACCGTTATGAGGATTAGAATTTGAGCCGCCGCCCGGGCCATTAAAACCGCCAGCGCCTGAGCCGCCGCCCGGGCTATGGTTGCCATTAAAGGCATTGGAATTCTTAAAGGCTTTCATGATCGCGCAATCCTTCCATAGATGAGTAGCTGGCTTCTCCCTAGAACCATGCCTTGGACAAGGCTCATTCAACAGCTGCTCCAGCGTCGGGCCTGACCCGCCGGCTCGGGGAGGTGGCCTCCCCTTGCGTCGCTGGTTATTACCTTGTGAGATGGCGTTGGCCACGAACTCCAGGCTGCCATTGGCCTTACGCTTAGCACCTCCTTGCTTCCCCGGGTTATGCTGAGGACCCTTGCCATTGCCGTTCTTCTTTCCCTTCCCTGTCCTTTCATCATCTGAAGCGGGGTCCTTGGTACTATCCGAGTCGGCATACTTGACGAGAGCCACCATCAGCGTACCCATATCATTACAATCACGCTTGAGCCGCCCGAGTTTCATCTTCAGGGGCAGGAAGCGACAATTCTGTTCCAACATTAAAACTGCAGAGCCGGCATCCATCTTATCAAAGGAATGTATTATCTCTTTGACCTGGCGAACCCAATGTGTCGTAGACTCGCCCTCCTGCTGTTTACAGTTAGTCAAATCCACAATTGACATGGACTGCCTACAGGTATCTTTGAAGTTTTGGATGAAACGGGCTTTGAGCTCAGCCCAAGACCCGATGGAATTCGGTGGTAGCCCTTTCAACCAAGTGCGGGCAGTCCCATCTAACATCATGGTGAAGTACTTGGCCATTGCCGCTTCGCTGACCTCCAGCAATTCCATGGCCATCTCATAACTCTCGATCCAGGCTCCGGGTTGTAAATCAGCCGTGTAATTAGGCACCTTCCTAGGCCCTTTGAAGTCCTTGGGTAGACGTTCATTGCGGAGAGCTGGCACTAAACAAGGGACACCTCCAGTCCTCGTAGGGATACCCACGTCGACGGAAGTCGTCGGATAAGCCGGGGGTGCTTGGTAAGCCGTCAACTGAGGCACCTACTCCGCCTCTTGCCGCGCTCTGTCTTGGTCTGTTGCGTGAAAGGCTCCGTTATGAGCCGGGCCATGGCCAGGGGGCGGGTCATGGCGTCGGACATTACTTGAGCCGGTCGCTGAAACCATGTGTCTGCTATAACTCGGGCTCCGACCTGGACGAGGGGTTGAGTGGATCCTTCCCCGGCTGTAAGAGTACGCCTCTTGCTGCGCCAGCGCTGTCTGAAGGAGTTCTCTGACCCGGCGGGTCTCAATAGCCGTTGGAGAGTCGCCGTCAATTGGGAGAGCCGCCAGCCGTGCTGCTGCGGCGACCATGTTCTCCAGCGGGTTAGCATAATGACCCGGTGGTATTGGCACATACTGAGGCGGGGCAGGGTTCACCCGGGGAGGCCCCATCACTTGTGGCTGAACAGGGGTCCCAGACCCGGGCACTATGATCCCCGGCGGGTTACTAGACCCTGCACCTGGCGTGTTGAAGAGGTTTCGAGGATCGTAGACCGGAGGGAGTCGAGATTGGGCCTTTTGATGCCTCCTTCTCATGACCTCATTGGACGCGTTCTGATCCATCGTGAGCCGGAAGGACTGCGCCTGAATCAACTGAGTCTGGCCGTCGAGAGCCGCCCTCTCCGCAGCCATCCTGATCCCTTCCGCCGCCAGATCCTCCTTGGCTTTTACTAGATCTAACTTTAACTGCGCCACCTCCGCGTCATGCTGAGCTTGATCTGCCGAGTCAACCGTGGCGGTCAACAGGGCCGTCATCTTGTCCGTGAGATCCATCAACACTTGAGCCGGCGAGGGCATCGGGTTTCCTGACCCGGCGGTAGGGTTTTGAACAGGATGTGAACCGGCCATGAAGATTCCAACCCGGCTCGGTGGCTCAAAAGGGTCCGGAATACTGTCACCATCGGAACAACCCCTGAGCCTGCCATCTTGAATTTGATACAACGAGTCTGACTCATCTGTGGACGATTCGCCGTCAGAGCCGGCAACCGTCCCATCACCAGATCTGGATCCATCAGAGAGCCCTCCATGGACACATCCCAGAAAAACATGCTTCAAGGCAGGCAGGGCCCGGGCGGGTCGTGCGCGCTGAGCCGTCTCGATGAGATCGGCGTAGAGATCCGTCTCAGGGCCCGGCTCACCAATCTTGCCAATGAAAACATGAATTCCGCTGAAGGGGACCCGGTACCCGTACTCAATTGAGCCGGCGTCGGGGCCCCAGTTTGCATCATCGATGTAGAGCTTGTCGCGACGACTCTTGGTCATCTGGCCCACAGCGTATCCCTTGAGCCCTTCGAAGCTGCCCTTCAAGAACTCAAATCCACCGTGCGCTGGCCCCACGGTGGGCGCCAACTGTCGTGGAATTGTCACGGCAGATGTCCTCGACCTAGGACTTAGTCGTGGAGCCATCGCAGCTAGGAAGCTTGAAGGGGTTAAACGGGACAAGGAACACGAGGGTTATACTGGTTCGGCCCCTTACGGTGAAGGTAAAAGCCTACGTCCAGTTGAGGTGGTATTGATTAGGGTTTCGATGACCAGGGAGCTTAACTGCTATGCCTGGCTCTCGACGAGATCTTTTTTTTGCCCTTAAACCGCCGCCGGGTCGTCCCTTTATATAGAGAGGTTGACGCCCAACAGCTCTCAGAGTCCCGGCCGGCTCATAAGAGTGTCCGGCTCGGACTCTCAACTATTCTTGCCTTAGACTACAAGTTCTACCATAATGGTGGTTGTAACTACAGGCCTTAAGCCATCTCCGGGTCTTAGGCCCATCTTTGGCCCGCCGTCTTCAAGCTTGGCGCCGGGCTTCAGGCGATGACCATTATGAGTAATCCGGCCCCTCCGGGCGGGTGACTCTAAGGTTTATATCCTCAACAATGGTCCTTGGAACTCCAAAATTATTAGGTCTGATGGGAAAACATGGCTACCAATGGTTAAGGGTATCCGGTCACACCATCGGCTAGCCATATACTCTGCTCCAGGTGAACTTACTAACAAAGGGGTCCTAAGGGCTTGGGTTGGTAGTTTAAACTTATCCACGAATCCCCTTGATATGTATGAATGTGATGCACCAGTATCAAAAAGAACAAGGGCGGTAAAAGACTGAACCAAAAACTTACCGATAACTGCGTCTGGCTGCCCTTCAACCTCATCCACGTTAACGTTGTTCACATGTCCTTTCTTGAATGGACTGGGCTTCTTCCCAGCGCTCCCATTACCGTTTCCATTCTTCGCTTCAGGGCACTCCGTGGCATAGTGTCCAGTCTTCCCGCACTTGAAGCAAGTAATGTGACTTAGGTCCCTCTTGGCGGTGTGGCTGGATTGGAGCTGTTCTGATTGTTGCTTGTTCCGTTCCCAGTCCCATTCTTGGAACCATTGTGGTTATGCGAAGTTCCTCCGTTGTGGTTATGACCTCCATGGTTATGAACAAGTCCTCCCGAGTTCGGGGTTAGACGAGGCTTCTGCTGAGCTCTAGAATTGTATCTTCCTTGCCCATACTTCCTCTTATAGTTCTCGATCTGCTGTTGCTTCCCTTCAATCATAAGAGCCTTATCTACCAACTCCCGGTAGTTGTTGAATGTTGCCACCATCAACTGCATGCTCATCTCATCGTTCAGCCCTTCCATAAACTTCTCCTGCTTCGCGGCATCTGTGGCCACATCGTCAGGGGCATAGCGAGATAACTTGCTAAACTCATCCACGTACTGAGCTACAGTACGGTTCCCCTGGCGTAAGTTGCGAAACTCACGCTTCTTCATGCTCATAGCTCAAGTTGAGACATGGGCTCTGCGGAAAGCTTGCTGAAACTGATCCCAAGTGACGTTGGCTATGGGGAAAGTGGCCGTATAATTTTCCCACCATGAGGCTGCTGGTCCATCCAATTGATGTGCGGCAAAGCGCACCTTCTCAGTATCTGTGCAACCTGCGGTGGTCAACTCCCATCAAATACGGCGTAGCCAGTCATCAGCAACTATAGGCTCGGTGCTACTGGAAAACACCGGCGGCTGCAACCTCAGAAAGCGAGCTAAGTTGTCAACTAGAGGCGGGTTGTTGTTATTGTTGTTGTTGTTGTTGCCTTGGTTCTGGACTAATATCTGCATCAAGGCATTCTGCTGCTGGATCAACTGGGTGATCTCCGGTGGGAAGACAAATCTGGTGTCACGTCTCGGAGGCATC
The DNA here is from genome assembly GCF_018294505.1 of Triticum aestivum. NCBI lineage: Eukaryota > Viridiplantae > Streptophyta > Magnoliopsida > Poales > Poaceae > Triticum > Triticum aestivum. Next base: position 221,624,655 of record NC_057799.1, read on the forward strand.
TGATGGGTTTAGAGGGGAGAGATTATAATAGAAAATTGGTCTAGTGAGAAAGCACTACCCATATGCACATGAGACAAACACAATCATATCACTCAATCAATCAAGCAAGGGCATACAAACGGTCTAGAACTATCATTAAAAGTGCTCAAACTACTACTATATACATGGGGGTAATACTACTAATCATTTGGTGGTCATCTAGAAATTTTGATCGGTGGACGACTCCATGATGTCTGCTCCAGCTTCGTCTTCAAAGTCATCTTCACTAGGGTCGGAGTCGGTGTCGTCGATGATGATGTAGTTCTCCGGGCAAGTGGAATCGTCGTCCTCTCCTCCTGGCGCGGGGTCTCCCATGAATACTCCGATCTTCTTTATCAGGTCGTCATTCTTCTCCAATAGTGTTGCAATTTCCTCCTCATATCCGTCGCGTGTAGACTTGAGTTCTTCTTCCAGCTCGGTGATCCTTGTCTTCGCCTTCTTCAAATCTATCATGTCTGCGCACATCTGATTCTCCTGGCGTCGAATGTGCTGGTTTAACTCCTAGATGAAAGCTGCAATGGATCTATCCTTCTTGGTGCTGATCATCTCCCATTGCTTATCTCGGCGCCCACATATCTGGTAGATAGTGTCATTGAGATCCTTGCTGTAGACTTCTCCAATACGTCCCATGGCAATGTGGGCTGCCATGCTCTTTCCTAGACTCCAGGTTGGTGCATCAAAGGAAAACTCTATGGGCTCAGTGATTGGCGCGAACGTCCTTCCTGGAACTTGAACTCGAATCATCCAGCGCTCCTCTTCTGGTAAAGTGGCGTTGTAGGTCCTGGTGAAGCTTGGTATTCCGATGTTCAGGTACCTAGTGACTTCCTTCAAGTGTCGTCCAAAGGGTGTGTCTTCATTTGGTTGTGCAAACTTGTTCCTCGAATCCGCCATCCTAAGAGTAGAAATGGAGAGGAGTCAGAAATGAGTAGAGAAGAGTGACCTATGGCTTATCTTAGTGGTCGTGTCCTACACTCAGCGTGTGCTCTGATACCATCTTGTAGCGACCCGACCTCAAACGGTCAAGTCTCTGTGCTTCCGTGCCATCCCTAGATCGGTAATGCTGACACACACAGTACTCGAAGGATTTATAACAGAGTAGGAATCACACACTTATTACACCAAATGTCTCAAAAGAGAATTTATTACAATAAATATGGCATAAGGCCATCTAATATGATAAGAGCGGAAGGCTCGGAAGATAAAGTGAGTCCATCAACTCCAACGGCATAGCTGAGCTGCACGGCAACGACCTAATGAACCTTACTCCTCGTCTGAAAAGTCTGCAACATAATACGTTGCAGCCCAAAAACGGGTCAGCACATGGAATATGCTGGCAATATAACACAGTAGAGCAAGAACAAAATAATGCTATCACTACATGCATATTTGGCTGGTGGAAAGGCTCTATGGGTATAGTTTTGCGAAAAGCCAAATTTTCCCTACAACAAAGGAATATATTTTATTTAACTATCATGGTAGTTGAAACATCATTGAGAAGGTTCCTCCAACTCAATCCCAATTAAAGTAATTATCAACCCAACAATATTAAATTAGAGTGATGAGATACATATGATAATCCAAGTACTAGATACTAAAATGTCCATAACCGGGGACACGGCTAACCATGATTAGATTGTACACTCTGCAGAGGTTTGCGCACTTTTCCCCACAAGACTCGATCTCCTCCGTTGGATTTCTCGCACTACATGGTGTTTGAGAAACGGATGAACGAGACACAGTCTTTCAGCAGCATTAACTCTAACCCCGGGTAGACAGTACCAACCTACATCCCTCTACATCTGCTAGCCTACCATTGGAAGAGGTCATGCAACTTACTCAACTATGCTAGAGCCCATAATAGCTTGTGGCTGCACACGGAAGTTTCTAGCATGAAATATCTCAGTTCCCTTTGAGCCTGGGTGGCGGACCTTAGGATTATCACACGGGTACTCCGGGATATCCTAGGACAAAACTGGATTCTCCAGGTGCCCGACAAGCAATCCACCCAGATGTGTATTAAAGTTGCCACCTTAAGTTGAACCATTAATTAACAATCTCACATCTATCATGGATTCACTCACCCAAACCACGTCTACGAGCATAGCATAGCAATATAAGCAATACGTAGAAGTAACTCCCAAGGGTTTGATAATAACAGGGCAATAGGTTCTACCGCATCAACTACTTCCCAATACCCACTAGTTAATCACATCCTAATCATGCAGTGTTTGAGGTCGGGTCGCTACAACATCCTCATACACCGCCGTAGGCATTCATATAGAGTCATATTTTGTTCTAAGTATCGAGTTGTAATTCATGAGTTGTAAGTAAATAAAAGTGTGATGATCTTCGTTATTAGAGCATTGTCCCATGTGAGGAGAAAAAAGGGGGGAGGCCAAAGAAGCCCAACCAATAAAAAAATGAGAGAAAAATAGAGAAGGGGCAATTTTATTATTCTTTTTTTCCACACTTGTGCTTCAAAGTAGCACCATGATCTTCTTGATAGATAGTCTCCCATGCTGTCACTTTCATATACTAGTGGGAATTTTTAATTATAGAACTTGGCTTGTATATTCCAACGATGGGCTTCCTCAAATTGCCCTAGGTCTTCATGAGCAAGCAAGTTGGATGTACACCCACTTAGTTTTCTTTTGAGCTTTCTTAAACTTATAGGTCTAGTGCATCCGTTGCATGGCAATCCCTACACACTCACATTGATATCTATTGATGGGCATCTCCACAGCCCGTTGATACGCCTAGTTGATGTGAGACTATCTCCTTCTTTTTCTCTTCTCCACAACCACCATATTCTATTCCACCTAGAGTGCTATGTCCATGGCTCAAGCTCATGTATTGCGTCGAAGTTGAAAAAGTTTGAGAACATGAAAAGTATGAAACAATTGCTTGGCTTGTCATCGGGGTTGTGCATGATTTGAATATTTTGTAAGATGAAGATGGAGCATAGCCAGACTATATGAATTTGTAGGGATAAGCTTTCTTTGGCCATGTTATTTTGAGAAAATTGCCTTGTTAGTATGCTTGAAGTATTATTGTTTTTATGTCAATATTAAACTTTTGTTTTGAATCTTATGGATCTGAACATTCATGCCACAATAAAGAAAAATTACATGAATAAATATGTTAGGTAGCATTCCACATCAAAAAATCTGTTTTTATCATGTACCTACTCGAGGACGAGTAGGAATTAAGCTTGGGGATGCTTGATACGTCTCCAATGTATATATAATTTTTGCTTGTTCCATGCTATTATATTATATGTTTTGGATGTTTTATATGCATTAATATGCTATTTTATATTTTTTTGGGACTAACCTATTGACCTAGAGCCCAGTGCAAGTTTCTGTTTTTTTCCTTGTTTTAGAGTTTCATAGAAAAGGAATAATAAATGGAGTCCAAACGGAATAAAACCTTAACGATGATTTTTTCTTGGACCAGAAGACACCCCAGAGACTTGGAGATCATGTCGGAGGAGCCACGAGGCGACCACAAGGGGGGAGGGCGCGCCCCCTGCCTTGTGGGCCCCTCGTTACTCCCCTGACCTAACTCCTTCGCCTATATATTCACATATATTCCCAAACCACTAGAAGTATCCACGAAAACACTTTTCCACCGCCGCAACCTTGTGTACCCGTGAGATCCCATCTAGGGGCCTTTTCCGGCATCCTGCCGGAGCGGGATTCGTTCACGGAGGGCTTCTACATCAACTCTATTACCCTTTCGATGAAGCATGAGTAGTTTACCATAGACCTACGGGTCTATAGCTAGTAGTTAGATGGCTTCTTCTCTCTCTTTGATTCTCAATACCATGTTCTCCTCGATGTTCTCTTGGAGATCTAATCGATGTAATCTTCTTTTGCGGTGTGTTTGTCGAGATCCAATGAATTGTGGATTTATGATCAGCTTATCTATGAATATTATTTCAATCTTCTATGAATTCTTTTATGCATGATTTGGTATCTTTGTAATTCTCTTCGAACTATCGGTTTGGTTTGGCCAACTAGATTGGTTTTTCTTGCAATGGGGGAAGTGCTTAGCTTTGGGCTCAATCTTGCGGTGTCCTTTCCCAGTGATAGTAGGGTCAGCAAGGCACGTATTGTATTGTTGCCATCGAGGATAAAAAGATGGGGTTTACATCATATTGCTTGAGTTTATTCCTCTACATCATGTCGTCTTACTTAATGCGTTACTTTGTTCTTCATGAACTTAATACTCTAGATGCAGGCAGGAGTCGGTCGATGTGTGGAGTAATAGTAGTAGATGCAGAATCATTTCAGTCTACTTGACACGGACGTGATGCCTATATTTCATAATCATTACCTTGGATATTGTCCTAACTTTGCGCTTTTCTATCAATTGCTCGACAGAAATTTGTTCACCCACCATATTATTTGCTATCTTGAGAGAAGCCTCTAGTGAAACCTATGGCCCCCGGGTCTATTTTCCATCTTATAAGTTTCCGGTCTACTATTTTGCAATCTTTTACTTTCCGATCTATAAACCAAAAATATTTACTTTATCGTTTGTTTAGTTTCATCTATCTCTATCAGATCTCACTTTTGCAAGTAACCGTGAAGGGATTGAAAACCCCTTTATTGCGTTGGGTGCAAGTTGTTTGACTGTTTGTGTAGGTATTGGTGATTTTTGCGTTGTCTCCTACTGGATTGATACCTTGGTTCTCTAACTGAGGGAAATACTTATCTCTACTTTGCTTCATCGCCCTTTCCTCTTCAAGCGAAAAACTAACGCAAGCTCAAGAAGTAGCATTGCCCCTAGGAAATCTAAAAAGGGAGGGCAGAGACCATAGATGAAATATGCGCAGATAATTCTGTATGAATATAGCAGGTCCTCCCCCTCCGCCAGAACATTGGGAGCGCCATAACCCTTCGGGACCTCGCTCTCCCACAAGTATCCATACCCCTGCAGCACATCACTGTCAAGATTCAATGAGAAGAAGACGACGTCTCCCCTTTGCTTCTTGTCCAGCTCAGTCGCCCTCTTGCTCCCCTCGGCGGCCGCCTCTTTTACGGCAGTCGTCCGCTTTCTCCTGGCAGCGGTTTTCTTCCCCATGTCCCTAAGATGCCGTGAGAGCGCGGGAAGGAAATTGGAAGGCGATTGGTAGCAAATGTGGGCAAGGAGAGAGGGCAGTTGCTTGGCTTGCGGAGGAAGATGATGGGGAGGCGAGGCAGACGATGAATGAGCAATACCCTTCCGCATTTTCCCCTCTTAAGGGAAACGGCGTGAGGGAGGAAGCGACTCTTCGGAAAAGTTACCGTTTCACATTAACTGCTGCAGTTCCACTACCCCACGATCCGCGGTAATTACGCGAAGTGGACGTTGGATTGACTGGTTATCATGACAAACCGCTGCACACGCAACATTTTCTCTCCATGTGTCCGTGCATTGTTTGGGGCCTAACCCAATGTGCCTAGCGACACATATGGCTCATGCCCGGGGGCTACTGTCGGGGTAAACGAACAGGGGTATGTGTTTTCCACTCACTCGTGCACGGACAGTCGATCACCGGGCTAGCAAAGATCAAAGACAAGGCCAAGTGTGGAGATTAGCTCATTAGTGAATCAGAGAGCTAGTCGAGAACACCAAGTCAGGCCAGAGAGGCAAGATGTCACTAAGGGAAAAACCTCTCTGGCCGGGCAGGCGAGCCTGGCGGGGTTGGGGTTACCCTGGAAGCAAGCCTCCAGATCGTCCCGGCAGGCCTGCCGGGGCTTGCGGAGGCAAACTACTCCACCGCACCACCTCACAGCGACGCACGTCGTCGATCAGTGCAGTGTCAAGCCCCTAAGTGACTAAGTGGCTGCTTCCTGCCACATGGCAGCCACTTCCTACAGAAAACACCTCCAAATGAGACTCGTCCTGAGACGTGTCAAGCAAGTAGGCGCGAAGCTGGCTAAACAGCCCGGCAAGGCTTGCCGGGCATGCTGTGATGTGACACTGGGCGACGGATTTAATGCGCTCTGTCTGCCTGCAAAGTTAGGTATGATAGCACTGTTTGCTATCTAATCAGTATGTAAAGACTTATTTGCCACTGTGGTGATCCCTCTATCTATAAAAGGAGGCCCATGGCAACCGTAGAGAGGGTTTGGACCCTTGCATATTCATACGCGCGTAGCCACTCTCGCCCCGAGGCTACCCTGTCGGGCAAGAGCGCCGCGTTCTCCACCATTATCCACCATCAATCCACCAAAGTAGGAGTAGGGTTTTATGCCTCACGGTGGCACGAACCTGGGTAAAACTGCCCGTGTGATCTCTGTCGTGCTGTGTTATGCTTCTCCGCTCTTTGTGCGATGTGCCTAAACAAAAGGGGCTCATGGCCCCATAGGTCGCCGTGGTTTCCCACGATAGGGTGGACCAGTGCTTGGGTGCTGTTCTTACTTGAACAAGCCTCCCACTTATGATTAACCCCCTCGCAAGCATCCGCAACTACGAGAAAAGTATTCAGATAAAATCTAACCATAGCATTAAACATTTGGATAAATCGGTCCCTTACGAAGTAGCGCATAAACTAGGGTTTAAGCTTCTGTCACTCTAGCAACCCATCATCTAATAACTACTCCACAATGCATTCCCTTAGGCCCAAAGATGGTGAAGTGCCATGTAGTTGAAGTTTACATGACACCACTAAGGGAATCACAACATACATATCATCAAAATATCGAACACATATAGAGTTCACATGATTACTTGCAACATGACTTCTCCCGTTGAGGGAGTCCTGGACTAAGGGGTCCTCGGGCGTCCGGCCTGTTATCTACTGGGCCGGACTGATGGGCTATGAAGACATAAAGACCGAAGACTGTACCCGTGTCCGGATTGGACTCTACTTGGCGTGGAAGGCAAGCTAGGCGACCGATTATGAAGATTTCCTCCTATGTAACCGACTCCATGTAACCCTAGATCTCTCCGGTGCATATATAAACCGGAGAGCATAGTCCGGATAGGGATATTCATTACCATATACTCATAGGCTAGACTTCTAGGGTTTTGCCATTACGATCTCGTGGTACATCAACTCTTGTAACACTCATATTCATCAAGATCAATCAAGCATGAAGTAGGGTATTACCTCCATAGAGAGGGCCCAAACCTGGGTAAACATCGTGTCCCCTGTCTCCTATTACCATCGATCCTAGACGCACATTTCGGGACCCCCTACCCGAGATCCGCCGGTTTTGACACCGACATTGGTGCTTTCATTGAGAGTTCCACTGTGCCATCGACAAAAGGTTTGATGGCCCCATCAATCGTCAGCAATGACGTGGTCCAGGGAGAAACCTTCCTTCCCGGACAGATCCTCGTATTCGGCGGCTTCGTACTGCGGGCCAACTCGCTCGGCCATCTGGAGCAGATCGATAGCTACGCCCTTGGCCATCAGGTCAGATTCGGAAGCCTGAACTATGTCGCGGACATCCGTGGAGATTTGATCTTCGATGGATTCGAGACCGCGGCAACCGATCCCCTTCGCCCCGATGAACATGGCTTAAACCTGTCATCGGGCCGCATCCAGGAGATAGCTCCTGTAACAACTCTGGCCTTAGATCCGGAGCAGATCAAGTCGTCCGAAGATGGGAAACTCAACTCCATCAAGGGGGCTACCGATTCGATGGTGTTGGAGCCGCATGCAGATTCCACTTCGTACGATCCTTGCATAGACAGAACCCCGGACTCGTCTCCGGTATCGAGTTCCGAACCCTGTGAGCCCGCGGATACCGAACTCGATCGGCTATCGACCTTCAATTTCAGCGCCGCGGATATCTTCCAACACTCGCCCATGGGCGACCTACTAAACTCACTAAAAAACCTATCCCTGGCAGATGGCTCGTCGCCGAACTATGTTCGGTTCGACCTTACGGCGGATGATGGAGAATTTTGCTTCCCACCCGCCACCCACGTCATAGCCACCGTCGAAGACCCAACCAACACGCCTGACCCCTACTCCGAAGACATCAACAGTCTGGACAACGATGAGGGGCAAGGCCAGAGCTTGCTCTCCGCTAGACGCGGGACGACCACTTCCTGGTATGACGTGTGTATGGTAGAAACACCCAACGATGATCTCGACGATGACAGGGAGGATCCAGTCGAGGATAAGCCTCCTGGTACACAGTCCGAACACTGGCGCCCCCGGCGCCACTCTCAGTCACGTCACTCTAGAGAAAACAATACGAGCACCGGAGGTGATATTACTCCAGACAACAAAGACCCTGTTGAGACAGGATCCGAACAGGAGGGCCCGGAAAGCAGGCCAGATAGCCCTGATGAACAGGCCACATATGAAGACTCGGAGCATAGTAATTATCTTCCACTCTCCGAGGAAGAAGAGAGCCTCGGAAACGAGGAATTCATAGTGCCTGAGGAACCTCTAGAACAGGAGCGCTTTAAACGCCGGCTCATAGCCACTGCAAGGAGCCTAAGGAGGAAGCAGCTGCAGCTTCAAGTGAGCCAAGATTTGCTCAATGATAGATGGACCGAGGTCCTGGCTGCCAAGAATACAGCCTTAGCGGCCCAGACAAAATCCACCACAACTGTAGGCGGCTCCCTCAATACGATGGCAAGGCGTTAGAGCCCACACCACCATCGAATAAGCCGGTAGGCCGACCACAGTTCGGTCCGGACAACGCAGCAGCCCAAGCAGAGCACCATACCAACCCGTCCGGCCGTCCAAGCAAGAATAAAGAAGCTGGGGGGAACACTCGCGACGTCCAACAAGACCTGGAGGGTAGAACAGGACACACAAGATCGACACACAGATCGCGGAGACATGCCCCGGCCGGTAATAACGGTTATCTATTCGGACACAATAGACCCAAGCATGCTCGGTCCAAAAATCGTAAGCGGAGTCCGCCGGAGGTGCTTCACAGTGTGGCCCAACATAGAGGAGCCGCACACCCTCTTTGCTTCACCAACGAGGTAATGGAGCATGAATTTCCAGACTGGTTTAAACCCATCAACATCAAATCATACGATGGAACAACAGATCCCGCAGTATGGATTGAAGACTTCCTCCTCCATCTCCACTTGGCTCGGAGAGACGACCTTCATGCCATTAAATACCTGCCTCTCAAGCTTAAGGGGCCAGAACGGTACTGGCTAAACAGTTTGCCAGAAAATTCTATTGGCAGCTGGGAAGATCTGGAAGACGCCTTTCGTGACAACTTCCATGGAACATATGTCCGGCCAACAGATGCCGGTGACTTAAGTCATGTTGTCCAACAGCCCGGCGAGTCAGCCAAGGAACTCTGGACTAGGTTCTTAGTCAAAAAGAACCAAATTGTCGACTGTCCGGACGCGGAAGCCCTTGCGGCCTTCAAATATAGCGTCCGGGATGAATGGCTAGCACGTCACCTCGGCCAGGAAGGACCTAAATCCATGACAACCCTTACCGCCCTAATGCCTCACTTTTGTATGGGAGAAGACAACTGGCTCGCTCGTAAAAGCAACAACGCCAGCGACCTGGGCACTTCCGAAATCTGAGACGGTAGCGGCAAGCCACGACTAAACGAACACAACAGTCGCAGCAATAATGAAATATTACGCGACACTGCGGTCAACGTCGGATTTCACAATCTGAAACCCGGTCAACGGAAGAAGCCATTTAAGGCAAACCAGGATGGACCATCCGCCCTCGACAGGATATTAGAACGACCTTGTCAGATTCACGGTCACCCTGATAAGCCAGCTAATCACACCAACAGAAACTGTTGGGTCATCAAGCAGGCAGGCGAGCTTAACACCAAGCACAAGGGGAGGAGACCATCAAGCGATAAAGACGATGGAGCAGCTCGCCAGCCGAACACCAGGGGCCAAAAACAGTTTTCCTCTGAAGTTCGACCACTTCCGAAACGGAAATAGCAGTTTGGCTTCCGCCAACCACCCACTATGCCGGCCAGATTTACACCACGCGTGCATCACTACGCGCTTAAGATACCATGGGCATCGGCGGAAGCACAATACGGACAACCCTGCAAGCATTTTCGTAACATTTTTTATCTGTTTCCCTTACTTTTCTTTCTTATAACTCAAAAACAGGTGACTAACAGGACAACATCTACAACGGACTCTATCGGAGTTCGGATCCGTACATTCACCTAAGGGCTACTCCCGTTAAGGACTCCCCTTCCCGAGGACAGGCAGCGCAGACGTGCGACAGGAGGTCCAAAACAGCTTTTTGTAGACCGCACTCTTCATTTTGAGCCTGTACTATGCCTTTTTTCCTCCGTTCCCAACCCCGAGCATGTCAAATAGCCGGGTTGTGATTTTTCCTTTTTATATATGAATTGATCATTGGCTTATTACTCCACTCCCAGTAAACTATATCCGAACCAATCTTCCATACTCTTCCTACAATGAGTACGGCCGTAACGGCTGTGTCACAAGACGCACCTCGACATAACCTGCCAGGGGCTTGGTATGGGAACAAATGAGTCGCCAATAAAAGTCCGAACAGCTCTATAGCGTACTTCGGCGTCGCAAGTTTGGCCTTATATGCATCAGCTCCGAATCATTGTCTTTGGTCAATAGTTGGGTTGCCCGGGGTTGACATCAGATTTTGGCACGGCATAAAAAGAAAATGAGATGGCTTCGAGTGAAAGGGTTTTGAGCATGAAAACTTTCGCGTCGTCTAATGGAATAACTTTGATGTTTAAGTCATTGACATCCGACCTCATCTTAGGGGCCGAAGTTGTACTCCGAGTGACAGAATTTAGTGTTCCGAGTGCTTTTCGGCCAATTACGCATTCAGGACTACCTCGGATGAAGGAGCACTCTAAAGGAATTGTCTTCGTCTCGTTGAGGAAATTGATTTTAATATATAAATAATCTTAATCCGAGTTCGTATGCAAAACTTACAGTCAATACGGTCTCGACAGGCCAGAGACCAAAATATTACGCTTGACACCAGACACGTGTTGATGAGTGTCTGATGCAATGTGTGAGCAATTCGGGACTCAAGACGGCCTTGAACCGAAAAACCTTCAACACAGAAAAGTTTCTTCTTGTTGAGCCGATCGATTTTCATATATAATTTGTGTCAATCCGAGGTTGTATGAGGTCTGGAGAGACAAATCAAGATCAGACTATGTTTTCAGTCAGAAAATCCGAGTAAAAAGCTTACCATCCGAGTGAAAACTTACCTATCGAGTGAAAGCTTACCATCCGAGTGAAAACTTACCGGTCGAGTGAAAGTTTTCCGTCCGAGTAAAATTATTATCATCCAAGTGAAACTGTTACCGTCGGAATGAAAACTTGCTGATCGAGTAAGAGATTGTCTTCCGAGTGAAAATATAATCATCCGAGTGAAAAGATTACCGTCGGAATGAAAACTTGCGGATCGAGTAAAGAGATTGCCTTCCGAGTGAAAATATGGTCATCCAAGTGAAAATTGTCTTCCGAGTGAAACATTCTAACATCCGAGTGAAAAAGTCCAGTCGGACGATCCGAGTGAATGACTCTAATCCGAGTGGATGAGCTCGAATCTGAGTGAAACTGAACATGTGCCCGAAAGTTTATCAAAATTACCTCAGATAGAGAAGTGCTCAATACGGAAGTTGTGCGTATTGTCAAAACGATAAACTTCAGTTTTGGAGTTATCATCATCAGAGATAGTATATGGCATGCAAATTCACTACGAGTCTCGGACAATCCAGTCTGCTACAAGACCGAGTCCGACTGGAAGGCAAAGATGACCTCGTAAAGTATTCAAGATGGCCTTGTTTCAAAAAGTGATCAACACAAGACTTGTTCGTCTCGTCGAGACGCACAAATTTCATACTTGGGCCGTATCGATCGGAGGTCATATGGAGGCTCGACGGCCCGCGCAACGAGGAAGACAGAAGTTGGGCCAGATTTAGATTGAATTCGAGTTGGAATAGAACTAGGACTATAGGACGTGAATTGATGTAATTTTTTATAAGGAAAGCCTAGATGAATCCTTTACTTGTACGGGAAGTCCAGCCACCTCTTATATATGTTGGGGATGACGGCCGATTAAACAACACACAATCGAACAAATCAATATACTACTTTTTCATCTACGTTTTATCTCTCCACCGTTTTTGTCTCTCGTTCTTCGCTGTTCCTCAAGTTTCAGAGCTGCGAATCCCGAGGCTCTAGGGGCGAGCGAATCGGCCTAGGGCAGCCCATAGCCTCCGCAATCCCTGACGGGGTCCCTCCCGGGTGCGCGGGGTTTCGGGTCTGCAAAAGCGCCCGCCGACTGTCTTGCGTATCGCGCTGTCGGTCGGGTCTCCTTCGACGTGAGCTGCGGTGCATCACCCCCGGCGTCAAGGGTACACGTGACGTGTTCGTGTGTCAACACTCTTTTTGGCGACTCCGCTGGGGACTGAAGATCAATCTTCATCATCCACCTTGTCCGATCTTCCCAAGCCATCTGAGGTAGACGCCGGTAACATCATTAAGCCTAGTCTTGATGAGATATGGGCCGATCATCGCCAAGTCTATGAGGAGTACAAGAAGGCGTGTGAAGAGAAGGACTTGCAGGAGTTCCTTGCAAAATTCAAGAAGGATCGCCAAGGCAACATCACTCCGATTGAATAAATCAAGTTCCCTCCTCTTCAAGCCGAGTAGGTTAAACCCCCTGTGATGTTGGAACACGCGGTACGCTACGCTAGCGCCAAATAAAATTTTGTACCGCGCACCCAAGATCATGTTGCTGGAAATAGATCACGGGATCGGGTTTAGCACTAGACGCGCAGTCACCATAGCGGAAGTAGTGTTGGTGATGCGTGTAGCCGATCTCCCGGGCCGTCTCCTCCTCGCGTTGCCGATCTCCCGCGAACAGCGAAGACCCGTGAACGGTGATCTCCCGCGAACGGCACCTCGCGGTTCCCTCGAATGGTTCGTCCAAGCACCACAGATGCGATGCCTCCAAGGTATCCACACGTACGGGGAGCAGCGTCGAGCGGCGGACTGCTAGGTCCGGTCGCGCGACATGGGCATGGGGAGTGGCGGTGGCTAACCAGGGTTCAATCTGATCAACCCTAAGTGGTGTGCCCACTCCCCTTTATATACACCTCCGAGGTGGGCTCAACACTTGAGCCCAATAGGAGTCCACATCCATTTTCCACTCAGATCCAATCCGAATGGGCTGCAGCCCCTTAAGTGTGCGACCCAATAGGTTCACGTACACATGGACACGACCAGAGTCGATAGTTGGTAGCGGCTCCTAGCAGAACGTGCCAACTCCCACGTGGGCGTAAAGTTGTTTGACGAACCTCAACAATGTGGCATATGCAACATTCCTTTTGCCTCACGATATTTGTTCTCGAGCTCAAGGTGAGTACTTGTCACCCTTTTGTTAGCTCGACCTCTCTTCTCGAAACCATGATACAGATTCCCGAACTGGGTTAACACTTAACCCAAGTTGCATGGCCGTGCTTTCCGAATCTGATCACTCGAGAGGGCCCAGAGAATATCTCTCCAAATAGGAGGGGCAAATTCCATCTTGGTCAACCATGTCTCGTGGCATGTCTGACGACTCACCTGAAAGCTACCTTTATAACTACCCAGTTACGGAGTAGCGTTTGATAGACCCTAAGTGTGTCGATCCTCATCCCGAGAACATGCGAGGACCTCAGGTCTAGGACATGGCATAGACATTGCACTTGAGACTAACAGATGACTATATCTCGCTGCGTCTCAAAGTGGGTCTGTCCGGCTCGGTGATCTCCATCCCCGAGCCCATACTATCGGTTTAGCATCTCCATGCACATGACTTGTGAAACATAGTCATCAACCGAGTCGTATACTAGTCAAGGATATGTGTCCGCATAACTTTATCAACTAGGGACCATTAAAACAATCATCATACAATACATAGTTCCACAAACAAGTCACACACTTATTGATACATATCATTGATGATGTTCAAGGACAATACAAAGGACTCACGAATACATATGGAAATATCATCATCACATGATTTCCTCTAGGGCATATCTCCAACAGTCTCCCACTTGCACTAGAGTCAATCATTTAGGCATCGTATGCCCATGGAGCTCATGTGTGCCTCATGCTTCGGACGTGGGAGAGGCTTCGTCAATGGATCAGCAACATTTGCATCCGTGTGTACCTTGCATATGTTTACATCACCTCTTTCGACAATGTCGCAAATAAGGTTAAAACGCCTGAGTATGTGTTGGGTTTTATGATGGTTCCGTGGTTCCTTGACTTGCGCAATGGCACCACTATTATCACAATAGAGGTCCAATGGATTAGACGCGCCCTCAACCACACCAAGATCAGAAATAAAATTCTTCACCCAAACACCTTCTTTTGCAGCTTCAGAAGCCACAATGTACTCGGCCTCTGTTGTAGAATCACCTACCGTATCTTGCTTGGAGCTCCTCCAGCTCACTACTCCTCCATTCAGAATGAACACAAACCCAGATTGCGATCGACTATCATCCCTATCTGTTTGGAAACTAGCATCGGTGTAACTATTTACAACAAGCTCATCCTCACCTCCATAAACCAGGAACATATCCTTAGTTCTTCTCAAGTACTTAAGGATATTCTTAACCGCTGTCCAGTGACTCTCCCCTGGATCAGCCTGGTATCTGCCCACCACGCTAAGAGCAAAAGTAACATCGGGACGAGTACATACCATAGCATACATGATGGACCCAACAGCTGAAGCATACGGAATCGTAGGACTCTGAGTCTTGCTAAGACTAATGCCATGTGACATGGGCAAGAAACCTTTCTTGGCATCTTGCATGTTGAGCCGCTTCAACACCTTGTCAATATACGCACTCTGGCTTAATCCAATAAGCCTTCTCGATCTATCTCTATAGATCTTGATTCCCAAAATGTAAGCTGCTTCTCCCAAGTCCTTCATAGAAAAACTATTTTTCAATGAGTCCTTGACAGATTAAAGCATTTGAACATCATTTCCAATCAATAATATGTCATCCACATATAAGATCAGAAATGCAACTGAGCTCCCACTGACCTTCTTGAATACACAATGATCACATCATTCTTGATGAAGCCAAACTCTTTGACAGCTTCATTAAAACGAATGTTCCAATTCCGAGATGCTTGCCTTAATCCATAAATGGATCTCTGAAGCTTGCATACCATGCTAGACTTCTTTGGATCGACAAAACCCTCGGGTCGTGTCATATACACATCCTCGGTTAAATTTCCATTAAGGAAAGCCGTTTTGACATCCATCTGCCATATTTCATAGTCGAAATATGCCGCTATAGCAAGAATGATCCGAATTGATTTATGCATCGCTACCGGTGAGTAAGTCTCATCGTAGTCAACTCCTTGAACTTGTCGATAACCTTTAGCAAGAAGTCGAGCCTTATGGACTGTGACATTTCTTTCCATATTAGTTTTCTTCTTAAAGATCCACTTGCACTCAATGGCTCAAACGCCATGTGGCAGATCAACCAAGTTCCAAACTTGATTGTCATCCATGGACTTTAATTCGGATCTCATGGCCTCAAGCCATAACTCAGAATCAGGGCTCTCCATCGCTTCCGCATATGAAGTCGGCTCGTTGTTCTCCAAGAACAACACATTCCAGTCATGCAAATTGCGTAACGTTTCCGACCTCCGTGGAACCGGTGTCGACTCCACTACGGGTTCCCTGACTAACTCCGGTGTGACAGTATCACCTACCGGAAGGTCCCCGTGTGGTTTTCGAATTTCTTCTAGTCGGACCGTCCTCCCACTAGCCTTCCGATTGAGAAACTCTTTCTCAAGGAAAACTCCATGTCGAGCGACAAACACTTTGCCCTCTTCACGGTTGTAGGAGTAATATCCCAAGGTTTCCCTTGGATATCCCACGAATATGCACTTGTCCGATTTGGGTGTGAGCTTATCCGACTGGAGTCGCTTGACATATGCTTCACATCCCCAAATTTTCAGAAAAGACAAACTGTGACTCTTCGCGGTCCATATCTCATATGGTGTCTTATCTACGGACTTAGATGATACCCTGTTTAGTGTGAAAGCTGCAGTTTCTAAGCGTATCCCCAAAATGACAAGGGTAAATCCGACTGACTCATCATCGATCGGACCATGTCCAACAGGGTCCGATTCCTCCATTCTGACACACCATTTCTCTGCGGCGTACCCGGAGGAGTCAGTTGTGGAACTATTCCATGATTCTTCAGATGACCATCAAACTCCTAGCTCATATACTCACCTCCACGATCAGATCATAGAAGTTTGATTTTCTTGCCGAGTTGATTTTCCACTTCATTCTGAAACTCCTTGAACTTTTCAAAAGTTTCTGACTTGTGCCTCATCAAGTATACATATCCATATCTACTCAAGTCGTCGGTGAAAGTCACGAAGTATTGGAAACCACCTCTGGCTGCCGTGCTCATTGGTCCACATACATCACTATGTATAAGTTCCAACAACTCGGACGCCCTCTCACAACTCTTTGCAAAAGGAGTCTTAGTCATCTTACCGAGTAGGCAAGACTCGCATGTCTCAAATGATTCAAAATCAAATGAAGTTAGAATTCCATCATCATGGAGCTTCTTCATGCGCTTTTGACTAATGTGTCCTAGTCGACAATGCCAGATGTAAGTCAGATTTATCACATTAGGCTTATGCCTCTTGACAGTTATGTTATAGACTGATTCACCTTCAAGATCTAGGATAAATAACCCATTTACAATGGGTGCAAAGCCATGAAACATATTATTCAAGTAAATAGAACAACCATTGTCCTTAATACTGAATTCATAAGCTTGTCTCATCAAACATGAGGCAGAAATAATGTTTTGACTCAAAGCAGGAACATAATAACAATTATCAAGTTCCATTACAAATCCTGAAGGTAAATTAAGTTGCATAGTGCCGACGGCCAATGCAGCAACTCTTGCTTTATTCCCGACGCGAATGGCAACTTCTCCTATTGCGACATTCCTAGTTCTGCTTAGCCCCTGCATCGAGTTGCATATGTGAACAACCGATCCGATATCATATACCCAAGAGCTACTAGAAACATTAGCAAGATAAATGTCTATAACATATACAACAAGTGTACCTGAAGAAGAAGTCATACTTCCAATCTTCTTGCCCTTCTCGGCAAGCCACTTGCTACAGTTCCTTTTCCAGTGTCCGGGTTCCTTGCAATGAAAGCAAATACTCCCTGAAGCCGTCCCTGACTTAGGCGCAGCGGCTGTAGTTGGAGTTGCCTCCTTCTCTTTGCCCTTTGCCTTAGCCTTTTTCTTGGACCAGCTCTTCTTGAACTTAGCCGAGTTCTGCACCATCAACACTTGACGATGTGTACCTTTCTTGATATCCTGCTCTGCCACTTTGAGCATCCCATGCAATTCAGTGAGCTTCTTTTCCATCCCATGCATATGGTAGTTCGAGATGAACGGCCCATAGCTGTCCGGAAGAGAACCCAGAATTGTATGTGTGGACAACTCATCCCCAAGTCGGAAGCCCAGCCTATCTAGAGCTTGCATGTACCCGATCATCTTGATCACATGCGGGCTCAGTGGATCACCCTCTTTCAGCTTACAATCAATCAAGGATCGCCAGACGTTGAACCTTTCGGTCCTAGCTTGCATTTGAAACATGCTCTTAAGGTTCTCGATCATATCGAAAGCCTCAATATTTTCGAACTGCTGCTGCAGATCGGGCTGCATAGAACCAGCACGAGTCAACTGATCTCGTTTGATTCATCAACGAGTTTCTGGTAGGCATTTCTGGTTGTGGCATTAGCATTATCGGCAGGTTCCTCTGGAAGCGGATTCTCTAGAACTTGTTCTTTTTCTCATGCCTAAGAACAATTCTCAGGTTTCTACACCAGGTGGTAAAGTTTGTTCCATTCAATTTATCTTTTTCCAGGATTGATTTCAACGCAAAAGGGGTAACTTGAGCAGGTGGTGCCATTGATCTACAACAGAAATATGCAAAACACTAAGACATGTATTCATGAAGAGTAATTCATATTAAACATTTTAATAAGATCATTACTCCCACTAAAATCAACATCCCTTGGTCGATACTTAGTGATTCAAGATCCAAGATCAATATGTCAACTAGTGAGCTTTTGCATCACCGCTAGAGGACAAGATCACGCGGTAAGAAACTCTTGCTAATCGTATCTCCATACGACTCTTGTTGTTGGGGACATCTCATGCCTCGCCAACTCCTATGCCTCGTAGCCCAAAACTGTTTTGATAGCCACGACAAGTCAACCAATGCTCCGCATGTAAGTGTCCGACACAAACCCATCACTTCAAGGAGATCTAGTGGCACCCTAATTTCATAGGCCCGCCACTAAATATACTTGACATGTGAAGGTGCAGCAATTTGGGAGGCATTTGTACTTGACATTCTTTGAGGGATCACCCTACTTAAAACATCTACCATGCAAAAGGAAGGGTGCATAAAAGGGATAAACTTTCACAGGCAGTTTATGTATGTGTGATATGGTATAGCCCCTTTTCACAGCGCGTGGTGATCTCCATCTCCACGTGCGCAGTCTGCCCATGCATGGTTGTCCTCGTGGTGATCTCCATCTCCACGCCATGGTGTCAACCGCCAAGTCTTACATAAGATACTATGCTATTAAAAACTAATGGCTACTGAAACTAAATTACATTACATGACTTGTCATGTTGACACGCAGGTCATTAGTACAATAATGGGACAACCATATGGCTCCTGCCGGTTGCCGCACTCATGACGCACAGGTCATGAAACAATAATATACAAGCAACATACATGGGCTATACCAAATCACAGTCATTCCCTGCAAAAACGAGTCAGACGTTCTACCGTCGAAGATAAAACCTTCTGAAACTCTATCTTCCAAGCGGATTTTGGCCTAGCCAGAAGCGCCAAAATCCTGTTCTCGAGTTTTGCTGCTAATCCAACTTTTCGTTAGCTTCAGTTTGACAGGTCGTGGAGCAAAATCGGAGTTCGTATGCAAAAGTTACAGCCGTTTTACCGAGACCGCTCCAACAGATTTCAGCACCGCGGAAATCACATTTCCAAGGTGTTGATCTATGTTCTGATTCGATCAATCTCATTGATCTTCACGTGCTGCATCCGGATTTACGTTCCACTGTATACCCCGATGGCGGACAACCGACCGGTAGGGGTAAATCGTTTCACGACCTCTGCATCACGATCACGAAACAAGATCACGAAACCAACCTTCAACACTGACATGCGCATCCGATCTCATCGACCCGCACCTGAACCGATCTACATATCTCATATGCATATCATCGAATCTATTACCACACAGCGGAGGCTCTGATACCACTGTTGGAACATGCGGTACGCTACGCTAGCGCCAAATAAAATTTTCTACCGCGCACCCAAGATCATGCTGCTGGAAATAGATCACGGGATCGGGTTTACCATTAGACGCGCAGTCACCACAGCGGAAGTAGAGTTGGTGATGCGTGTAGCCGATCTCCTGGGCCGTCTCCTCCTCGCGTTGCCGATCTCCCGCGAACAGCGAAGACCCTTGAACGGTGATCTCCCGCGAACGGCACCTCGCGGTTCCCTCGAACGGTTCGTCCAAACACCGTAGATGCGATGCCTCCAAGGTATCCACACGTACGGGGAGCAGCGTCGAGCGGCGGACTACTAGGTCCGGTCGTGCGGCATGGGCATGGGGAGTGGCGGTGGCTAACCAGGGTTCAATCCGATCAACCCTAAGTGGTGTGCCCACTCCCCTTTATATAGACCTCTGAGGTGGGCTCAACACTTGAGCCCACTAGGAGTCCACATCCATTTTCCACTCAGATCCAATCCGAATGGGCTGCAGCCCCTTAAGTGTGCGACCCTATAGGTTCACATACACATGTACACGACCAGAGTCGATAGTTGGTAGTGGCTCCTAGCAGAACGTGCCAACTCCCATGTGGGCGTAAAGTCGTTTGACGAACCTCAACAATGTGGCATATGCAACATTCCTTTTGCCTCACAGTATTTGTTCTCGAGCTTAAGGCGAGTACTTGTCACCCTTATGTTAGCTCGACCTCTCTTCTCGAAACCATGATACAGATTCCCGAACTGGGTTAACACTTAACCCAAGTCGCATGGCCATGCTTACCGAATCTGATCAGTCGAGAGGGCCCAGAGAATATCTCTCCAAATATGAGGGGCAAATTCCATCTTGGTCAACCATGTCTCACGGCATGTCTCACGACTCACCTGAAAGCTACCTTTATAACTACCCAGTTACGGAGTAGCGTTTGATAGACCCTAAGTGAGTCGATCCTCATCCTGAGAACATGCGAGGACCTCAGGTCTAGGACATGGCATAGACATTGCACTTGATACTAACTAATGGCTATATCTCGCTGCGTCTCAAAGTGTGTATGTCCGGCTCGGTGATCTCCATCCCCGAGCCCATACTATCGGTTTAGCATCTCCATGCACATGACTTGTGAAACATAGTCATCAACCGAGTCGTATACTAGTCAAGGATATGTGTCCGCATAACCTTATTAACTAGGGACCATTAAAATAATCATCATACAATACATAGTTCCACAAACAAGTCACATACTTATTGATACATATCATTGATGATGTTCAAGGACAATACAAAGGACTCATGAATACATATGGAAATATCATCATCACATGATTGCCTCTAGGGCATATCTCCAACATGTGAGTACTACCTTTTCTCCTGAGCAGTGGGCTGAGATTGAGAGTCGTATTGCTGATGGTAACAATCTAGTCTATCAAACTTTCATAGAAAATACTAATGCTTAGAAGAATATATCTCAATCGTCTAGTGGTAATGATGGTGTAGCTGTTAGTGTGCAAAACCCTAATCTGGCTTTACCTATTTCATCGGCGCCTCCCGTGCTGATGGCTTATTATCCTACCCAAACAAATCAGATTGTGGCTGCACCCATTAATCCTATTATGAGCATGCCAGGTTCGGTGGCAACGCCGAACCAAAACCTACCTACAGCTACAACCACTCGACTACTACCAAATTATGGGTCGACATACAAGCCACAATTCCTACCTACAGCTAGTAACCCTACTCCTCCTATGTCACTGCCACAAGCTTCATCGTCCACTATGGATGATGGTCTAGCTAATCTTAGAGAGGAGATGGCAAAGATGCTTCGAGAAAATTTTGGAGTTGAGTTACCTCGGAATCGGATTTACCAAAAGCCGTACCCCGAGTACTTTGATGCCATCCAGTGCCCTCCGGGATATAAGATTCCAGATTTTGTTAAGTTCAATGGAGAGGGCACAAAAACCACATGGGAGCATGTTAGTCAATATTTAGCACAATTGGGTGAGGCAGGCTTATTGAATGAATTGAAAGTGCGTTTATTTCCTTTATCATTAACTGGTACCGCATTTTCATGGTTTTCTTCTTTACCACATAGTTCCATTCGGGTTTGGTCGCAGCTAGAGCAGAAGTTTCATGATCACTTTTATAGCGGTGACAATGAACTCAAGTTGTCACATCTCACATCGGTTAAACAGAAGCATGATGAATCGGTCTCCGATTACGTCAAGAGATTCAGAGAAACAAAAAACTGATGTTTTAGTTTGGTGATAACCAAGAGGGACTTGGCGGACCTAGTGCTGAGTGGTTTGAGAACTCCCATTAGAGAAAAGCTAGAAGGCTACGAGTTATTAAATATCAACCAAGTCTTACAAAGGGCTTTGGCTTAGGAAAGCCGAAGCAAAAAGACCTCAAAGAAGTGCATAGATACAAAGCCGATTGTCCAAAGATGAATATGGTGGAATATGATAGTGATCACTCGGACGATGAGGGTGATGTTTTTGCTACTGAATTTGTTTGGCCATCTAAGGCCAAACCCTTTACTTGCAATGATCTGAAACCGATTCATAAGAATCGTGATGAAGAGATGAAGTTTACTTTTAACATTGCTAAGTGTGATAGAATATTTGATGCTTTGCTGCAGGCTAAGATTATTAGAATATCTCATACTTTACCGTTGTTTGAAGAGGCTAAACGGCGTGCTTATTGCAAGTATCATAATTTTTTTTCATGCTACTAACGATTGCAATGTGTTTCGACGACAGATACAATCGGCCAATAATGACGGACGATTGAAATTTTCTGAGATGCAAGTTGATAAACAACCTTTTCCAATGAATACCATGGATTTGGAGGGGAAGAAGCTACTCATTCGGTCGGAGGTAGCCGAATCTGCTAATAAAGATAATATCATTGTTGGTGAGCCCAGGAAAGACAAGGGAGGCAACACGGTCTTGGGGAGACATGTTGTGCTTGATAAGCAGACCGGTGGCAAGGAAGTGATCAAAATCACCATCAAGAATCCTACACTCGGGGGGCGACCGCAAGTGCAAGAAAATACTCGAGTTAAATTTGTCAAACCCAAGAGTCCAGAAGTTGGCAAGTGGAAGAGGAATGAAGCTAAAGTGCAATGCAAACGGATCAAGCCAACTTTTGATATGTTGCTGTCCAAGTATGCCAATCAGCCGGTTGGTTCCAGCTCTAACCAGCCATCATAGTTGAAGTGACCAAGATCACCATCAGATGATATGTTTAGTCGGTATATGAAACCGAGTGGACCAAAGGCGTTGTTTCCATAACAGCAAAGGCAAACTGTTTGGGATCGACTTGAATACTCATATAATGGCCGATTGAACATTGGTAACTATCGGTCGGCTGGTCAAAACATGCAACCGGATGGAAATTATCCGAGTCTAAGAATGCACCCAGGTGGAAGCTATCCATGTGAAAAAATGTGGTCAAGTGGATTCCATCCGTCTAAATTCCATCCGAGTGGATTCCGTCCAAGTGAATTCCATCCGAGTGGATTCCATCAGAGTAAAAAGGTGCGCCCGAGTGGAAATTTCATGCATCTGGAATGTCGAAAACAATAGCGTGTTAAATCACCAAGTGTTGCAGCAGTTGAGTCGGGAAAAGGCAAGGAGAAAATGGATGCCGACTCACTTATCTTGGGCACCGAAACATTCGCCATACAACAGCCGATTGTGCATAGCAATCCGACTGAGCCGATACTTGCTATCGCGCCAAAGCACTCGGCTAATGACCATGAAGCAAGCACCAGCCAGGTAAAAACGAGAGATCCTAAATACACTCAGCCAAAGTGGTGTCCTCCGGGGCTAACAAAGACACAAAAGAGGAAACTACAGAGGTTAAGGAGTCAAGAGATGGCAGAACAAGAAGCCGAGAAGCAAAGGGATAAGTTGTTCAATGACACTCGGCCTATGGTACCTACAAAACAAGTGTGGAGGCCCAAACAAATACAAGATGCAGTGGCTTTTACACCTATCACAGCAGCACCTACACTACCAAAAGAGGACGATGCAATCATTGCATCGTCTACGTTACCTATTGCTTCCGCTTCACTTGGACAAATTTCAGAATCGGTGGATGCACTCGAGGAAGAGGCTGATATGTTGGACTATGAGTCTACGCCAGTTCATGAAGGTATGGATATCAATATGGTGTATTACTTACCTACTGAGTTTCGTGCTGTAGATGAGGAAGGGGAGGTGGCTCAGTTGGATTTTAGCCCTAAAAACGCAATATTCGAGAAGCCAAAAGAACCAGTAACGCATCTGAAACCATTATATCTCAGAGGTCATATCAATGGGTCGCCGCTCACTCGGATGCTTGTTGATGGTGGTGCTGTGGTAAATCTTATGCCCTATTCGGTCTTCAAGAAATTGGGTTTGCCTGATGAAGAATTGATCAAGACCAATATGGTGCTCAATGGATTTGAAGGCAAAGAGAAAACTGAAGCCAAAGGTGTGATGTATGTGGAGCTTACAGTCGGAAGAAAAACTTTGGCTACTGCATTCTTTGTCGCTGAGGTGCAAGGTAACTACAACGTCATACTAGGCCGTGATTGGGTTCATGCAAACCAGTGCGTGCCATGCACTATGCACCATTTTTTTATCCAATGGGTTGATGATGAAGTGGAAGTCATTCATGCGTATAACTCAGCCTGTGTTGCTTTGGCCGATGCATCGGTGGATTGGCAGCATCCAATGCTACTTGCTTGACGGGACGTGACTTGTCAGAGTTTGATTTTATCAGTGCGACCAAGAATGGTTTCATGCCCGTCTCTTCAAAGCCGACTGAATGCAGTCGGCTCCAAGGTATGATATGTTTAAATGGATTCTAGTTCCGAGTGGTTACAAAAACGTCTTGTAAAATATCGGTCCAGCGAGAACGATATATGTGAGTCTATAGAGGAGTTAGATGACATGGATAAACTTGGACAAGGTTTTACATCGGCCGATCCATTAGAGGAGGTAGATATTGGAGATGGTTCAGTCACTCGACCGACGTTTGTAAACAAAAATTTGAAAGCAGATTGTAAAGCTAAGTTAATCGAGCTATTGAAAGAATATGTTTGTTGCTTTGCGTGGGAATATCATGAGATGCCAGGTTTAAGCCGAGAGCTAGTGGAGCATCGGTTGCCTATATAGGCCGGTTTTAGACCTTATAAATAGTCGGCCAGAAAATTTAATCCAAAATCGTATGACCGAATCAAGGAAGAGATTGGTCGTTTGCTTGAAGCTAATTTCATTCGACCTTGCAGGTATGCCGAGTGGATTTCTAACATTGTCCCAGTGGAGAAGAAAGGATCTGGCAAGTTGAGGGTGTGCATTGACTTCAGAGATTTGAATAGGGCTACACCCAAAGATGAGTATCCCATGCCAATAGCCGATATGCTTATTAATGATGCTTCTGGACATAAGGTTATTAGCTTTCTAGATGGTAATGCCGGATACAATCAAATTTTTATGGCCGAAGAGGACATGTACAAGACAACTTTTCGATGCCCTGGTTTCCTTGGTTTATTCGAGTGGACAGTGATGACATTCGGATAAAAAAATGCTGGCACCACATATCAAAGGGCTATGAATTTGATTTTTCATGATTTACTCGGTGTCATACTTGAAGTTTATATTGATGATATTGTTATAAAATCGGATGCTTTTGAATCTCACTTGGCCGATTTGCGTTTAGCTTTTGAAAGAATGCAAAAGTATGGACTGAAGATGAATCCTTTAAAGTGTGCATTCGGCATATCAGCTGGCAAGTTTTTGGGTTTCATTATTCATGAAGATGGCATAGAGATTGGTCCCAAAAAGATACAGGCCATACAGAAAGTGGAGGCTCCAACATGCAAGAGAGATATGCAAAAGTTCCTTGGCATGGTCAATTACTTGAGGAGGTTCATAGCCAATCTGTCAGGGAAGGTTGATGCGTTTTCTCCTATCCTTCGGTTAAAGAATGATGCTGATTTCACTTCGGGGGCAAAACAGCAAGAAGCATTTGATATGGTCAAGAATTATTTGTGTACTCCTTCGGTGATGAAAGCACCCAAGCATAAGGAACCCTTCAGGCTTTACATTGCAGCATAGGAAGGAGTTATTGGTGCTGTTCTGACTCAAGAGACCGAAGGAAAAGAGCATGCCATCACTTATTTGAGCCGCCGCTTATTGGACACCGAGACAAGGTATACATTTTATTGAAAAATTATGTCTATGTTTATATTATGCTTGCACAAAATTGAGGCATTATTTAGTGCCAAGTGCTTGCGTAGTAGCTTGTCAAACCGATGTTATTAAGTACATGCTGCATAGGCCAATTCTTAGTGATAGAATTGGCAAGTGGGCTTATGCTTTGATTGAGTACGATTTGGCTTATGAATATCTAAAATCCATGAAAGGCCAAATCGTTGCTAAAATCCATGAAATATCCAAAGTCTTTCAGTGCTTTGATGAATCACTTAATGTTTATCTTGATAAATGTCTAGATATAATTTCTACTTTGGATTCTTTTAGCATTGCTCATATATCTAGACATGACAATTGGAAGGCAAAAGAGTTGGCACAACAAGCATCCGGCTATCATGTTGATCGTGGCATGTTTCATATTTCTGAAAAGCAGATGTCTAGTCTTGCCGACGTAGGGGAGGCCGAACCGGAGCCCACCGTTTCGGCCACTAATGAAGTATTCAATGCAGGAGAAAATCAAGACTGGAGGAAACCCATCGTTGATTATTTGTGTGATCCTAGTAGAAAGGGTGGACAGGTCTGTTCGGCGTATGGCTTTCAAGTATACAATGAGAGATGACGGTCTTTATCGCCGAACAGTCGATGATGTTCTTCTAAAGTGCTTGGATGAGGACCAGGCAAGAGTTGCTATGGGAGAGGTACATGAAGGCATTTGTGGCACTCATCAGTCGGCCCCCAAGATGAAATGGTTATTGCGATGTGCTGGGTTTTATTGGCCGACTATGATTAATGATTGCTTCAGATATTATAAGGGGTGTGAAACTTGTCAAAAATTTGGTGATATTCAATTGGCTCCTGCTGCTATGTTACATCCTATTATCAAGCCGTGGCCTTTCAGAGGTTGGGGTTTAGACTTCATTGGAGAAATCCATCCGTCTTCCTCAAAAGGGCATCAGTTCGTATTGGTGGCAACTGATTATTTCACTAAATGGTATGAAGCAGTACCTCTCAAGAACATGACACATACGGAGGTAATTCAATTCATAACCGAGCACATTATTCATAGATTCGGTATTCCTCAAACGTTATCTACATATCAAGGTTCATCTTTTATGTCACACCAAGTCAGAGAATTTGCCGAATCTTATAATATAAAGTTGCTCAATTCCTCTCCGTATTATGCCCAAGCTAATGGACAAGCCGAGTCTAGCAATAAAATTTTAATCAAGCTCATCAAGAAGAAGATTGAGGATAATCCGAGGAGATGGCATGAGTTGTTGTCTGAAGCTTGTGGGCACATAGAATTTCAAGGCATGGTGCTATGAAGGTGACTCCATATGAGCTAGTATATGGTCAAGAGGCTGTTTTACCAATGGAACTAAATTTGAATGCTTTGAGAATAGCCAAACAAAATGATTTATCGGCGGTAGACTTTTATAACTTGATGATGGACTTGATGAGGTTGCCGATAAACGTTTTGCTGCTTTGAAGGCCATAGAGAGAGACAAGTTGAGGGTGGCAGGAGCTTACAATAAGAAAGTCAAGTTGAAGAATTTTCAAGTTGGTGATCTCGTCTGGAAAGTGATTCTACCGATTGGTCAAGAGATAGGAAATTCGGGAAGTGGTCTCCGAGTTGGGAAGGTCCTTTTAGGACTACAAGAATAGTTCCTGGAAATTCATATTTGGTGGAATCCATACAAGGGACGGTGTTACCTAGAGCTCTCAATGGAAAATACTTGAAGAAATACCACCCGAGTGTGTGGCAAGAAGCATAAGTAGGCAATGGCTGATATACGATTATCGCCCTTAGCATTAACATGGCCGATACATAATTATCGCCCTAAGAAAAATAAATGGACGATATACGATTATCGCCCTTAGCACAAACATGGCCGATACATAATTATCGCCCGAAGAAAATAAATGGCCGATGGAGTGTTGACATCGTCCTTAGAACAAACACCGTGCATATTATTTTTCGGCGTGCAAGCTTTGCCAAAAAACAGGGGGGCATGTGTTGACATCAGATTTTGGCACGACATAAAAAGAAAATGAGATGGATTTGAGTGAAAGGGTTTTCAGCATGAAAAGTTTCGTGTCGTCGAATGGAATAACTTTGATGTTTAAGTCATTGACATCCGACCTCATCTTAGGGGCCGAATCTGTATTCCGAGTGACAGAATTTAGTGTTCCGAGTGCTTTTCGACCAATTACACATTCAGGAGTATCTCGGATGAAGGAGCACTCTAAATGAATTGTCTTCGCCTCGTCGAGGCAATTGATTATCATATATAAATCATCTTAATCCAAGTTCATATGCAAAAGTTACAGCCAATACGGTCTGGACAGGCCAGAGACCAAAATATTACGCTTGACACCAGACACATGTTGATGAGTGTCTGATGCAATGCGTGAGCAATTCGGCCCTCTAGACGGCCTTGAATCGAAAAACCATCAACACGGAAAAGTTTCTTCTCATTGAGCCAATCAATTTTCATACATAATTCGTCTCAATCCGAGGCCGTATGAGATCTGGGGAGACAAATCAAGATCAGGCTATGTTTTCAGTTGGAAAATCCGAGTGAAAAGCTTACCATCCGAGTGAAAACTTACCGATCGAGTGAAAGCTTACCATCCGAGTGAAAACTTACCGGTCGAGTGAAAGTTTTCCGTCCGAGTAAAATTATTATCATCCGAGTGAAACTGTTACCGTCGGAATGAAAACTTGCTGATCGAGTAAGAGATTGTCTTCCGAGTGAAAATATAATCATCCGAGTGAAAAGATTACCGTCGGAATGAAAACTTGCCGATCGAGTAAGGAGATTGCCTTCCAAGTGAAAATATGGTCATCCAAGTGAAAATTGTCTTCCGAGTGAAAGATTCTAACATCCGAGTGAAAAAGTCCAGTCGGACGATCCGAGTGAATGACTCTAATCCGAGTGGATGAGCTCGAATCCGATTGAAACTGAACATGTGCCTGAAAGTTTATCAAAATGACCTCGGATAGAAAAGTGTTCAATACAGAAGTTGTGCGTATTGTCAAAACGATAAACTTTGGTTTTGGAGTCATCATCATCAGTGATAGTATATGGCATGCAAATTCACTACGAGACTCGGACAATCTAGTCTGCTACAAGACCGAGTCCGACTGAAAGGAAAAGATGACCTCGTAAAGTATTCAAGATGGCCTTATTTCAAAAAGTGATCAACACAAGAGTTGTTCGTCTCGTCGAGACGCACAAATCCTATATTTGGGCCATCTCGATCGGAGGTCATATGGAGTCTCGACGGCCCGCGCAAGGAGGAAGACAGAAGTTGGGCCAGATTCAGATTGAATCCGAGTTGGAATAGAACTAGGACTCTAGGACATGAATTGATGTAATTTTTTTGTAAGGAAAGCCTAGATGAATCCTTTAATTGTACGGGAAGTCCAGCCGCCTCTTATATATGTTGGGGGTGATGGCCGATTAAACAACACACAATCGAACAAATCAATATACTACTTTTTCATCTACGTTTTATCTCTCCACCGTTTTTCTCTCTCGTTCTTCACTGTTCCTCAAGTTTGAGAGCCGCGAATCCCAAGGCTCTAGCGGCGAGCGAATCAACCTAGGGCAGCCCATAACCGCCGCACTCCCTGATGGGGTCCCTCCCATGGGTGTGGGGTTTTCGGGTCTGCAAAAGCGCCCGCCGACTGTCCTGCGTATCGCGCCGTTAGTTGGGTCTCCTTCGACGTGAGCTATGGTGCATCACCCCCGGCGTCGAGGGTACACGTGACGTGTTCATGTGTCAACACCCGGCTCCTATGCTTGCTACCCTATGTTCCGCTCTATCGGCTAGGGTAGTAAAGGGAGAACTACTGCAATTGTGCCCTGGCTTTGACCGGATGAGCACCTCAGTAGAGAAAGCCGAAAACTGACTGTCATGATGCGGCGAGAGTTGGTCAACCACTTGACGACTTATTCAAATCTTTAGCGATTCTCCGTGTCACACGAAGGATCTTTTTTAGATCAAAACATGTAAAGGCACAAAAATTATAATACGCCGCATACATACCAGGGGCTATGTCGTAGCCCCGCCATAAAACTCCTATGGCTAAGTGAAAGTGTTAACACCCTATAGTCCGATTGCCTGGTTCGCCACATTATCACCTCCTTTATGGACCGAGACGTTGGATAAAGAGTGATTCAATGCTTTTCCGAACACCCCGTATTTCCCGCGAGGGGGCTGAAGCCGACGACTGGAAAACTTTCAAATTACATTAAAACGACCGCACAGGAGGAATACAAGCTTTCGAGCAAAAGATGAAAACAGATTAACCATAAAGTTGTCTGTTGCAACACTTATACACATCACTCAAACATTATGTCTTTCGAGCACTGACCCTCTATCAAGCGGGCGGCCTCTAGGACATCTTCAAAATAATGCTCTGGTTCCGGATGATCCTTGCCTTTGGGTGGACCCTTCGCCGCAACATCGATGGCCTTCATCTTCCTCCAGAATGTCTTGACTCGGGCGAAGGCCATCCGTGCACCTTCAATGCATGCCGACCGCTTCATAGCGTCGATACGCGCCACCGCATCAACAAGCCGCTGCACCAGGCCGAAGTAACTACTCGGAACAGGTTCAGTCGGCCACAACCGGACTATGACGTTCTTCATGGGAGCGCCGGATATCCTATGCAGCTCGGCCCACTGGGACATCTGTTCATTCAGCAATAGAGGGCGCTTCGACGCGCCAAATTGTGACCAGAAAAGCTTCTCCGTTGCATACCCCTCTTGCGCATGGTAAAACTGCGCCGCATCGGCATAACTCTTCGGCAAGTCTAAAAAATTGTCCGGAGAACTCCACACTTGGTTAAGTTGAGCATAGTTCGGATCACCGAACTTAGCCTGTAGCAAAAAGGGCTTGCCAGCCACAATCTCCATAGCTTGCCGGATCTCCTCACGGGCTGCCCTGGATTCCGACTGCACTTCTCTTGCCTCTCCTTATTCGGCTTTCAACTCAGCCGATGCCTTTTTGGCAGCCGCATCACTAAACCGGGCCTGCTCCTTGACCCGGGCCATCTCTGCCCGAAGGGCTTCCACGGCGGCGGCACCATCTGCATTCATGCACATTTCATATAAAATTCTTTTTCAGAGTCAGGCTTAAATTACAAGCACACTGGTGTAAGGAATGCTCGAAATATATACCTTCGAGTCGTCAAGACGCCTGTTGATCAATGCAATGTCATCCTCCGCAATATCCAGCTTTCGCTGCAGTTCGGCCACTTCTGTATTTCGAGTAGTGGCAGGAGGGGCGGTAGCCTGTATTCCAAATTAAATCAAGATTAGTACCTGAGCATATCTTTTTGATCCTCCGATTGCTTCCTTCGGAAGGCAATCCGAGTCTTATGGGCTACTGCATACACAATAGGTGCATTCTGTCAATATCATTCAATTGGCAACATTACATCACAAACCTCAAAACCTCTTAGAAGGCTCATAAAGGCCTCGTTCAACACGCTCTTTGCGGAGAGAACCTTCTCGACCACCGTAACCATTAAGGCACGATGCTCTTCTGAAACGGACGCTCGTCGCAGCATGTCCGTCAGCATCCCCGGCACTCCTGGGTCTTCGGACACCGCCGCCGGAGCACGACACTCCTTTGAAGGAATCCACTTACCCGCCTCCAGAATCACCTCCGGCTGTAAACCAGATAGTTCGGGGCCGTCATTCTTGATCCCCGAACCCTGAGCGACAGAGGCGCCACCTTCGGGCAACTCCTTCCTCGTTTCCTACGCTACTTGCCGGTTGGGAGGAGCCCTCCGAGACGACACCTCAAGATAATCCGCCCTATTGGGCGAGGAGGCCGGAGAAGGCGTGTCACTCTCCATCATCTCCGGCAGAAGGTCTCCCGAGGAGGAGGATGATTGAGAAACACCAGGTGTTAACCTGTGAGGACGTACATATGTCGGAGGATTACTTCAGTAATAAGAAAGGAATGAGGTATGGTCAAAGTACCCTGTGTCACTTACGGTCTGGCCGGAGGTTCGTCCTCATCATTAAGCTCTACAGCGACATTGCTTGCCCGACCCAAGCCGCCCGACAATGGCGTTTTCCCTTTGAAGGTTTCCCCTCCTGACCTCCAGAAGCGGCCCTCTTCTTGCTATGGAAGGCCCCCTCTACACCTTCGCCCCTAGGCAAAAGGGTTTCAGTTTCCCCGAACACAGCATCTGAATCGTCCTAAGGGCGGGCATCTCCTTTGGGCTCCTCACTCTCACCCCCCTCTGCAGACACCTGGTACGGTGTCGGAGTTAGCATCCGCATCAGCAGGGCAGACGCGGGGTCTTCGGGAAGGGGCGCCGGACACCAGATCAGCACCGCTGTCTTTATCCAGTCTTGTATAAGGACGGGTCATTCAGTATCTTGTCAAGAGATGCTTGAATCAAACGTGTTCGGAGATTGAATACTTACCGGAGTATCCGGATGATTGCAGTCAAGGCCAACGTCTTCAGTGGTGTCCGGCCATTGCTCTTGCTTCCCGAAATATAATCTCCACATCCCTTCGTGCGTAGCGCCAAAGAAGTATTTAAGAGTCCGCCGCCCTTCTGGATTAAACTCCCACATACGGAGAGGCCACCGCTGCATGGCAGGGTCCGGCGGACTAGCATTACTTGAACAACGTTCACAAGTTCGATGCCCTTCTCGGTAAGGCTTCGGTTGTGACTTTGTAGAGTCTGCGCCTCATTGGCGGACCCCCAGTCTAATCCCTTATTGATCCATGAAGCGAGCTGAGTTGGAAGGCCGGGTCGGAATGCGGGCGTAGCTGCCCACTTGGAGCCCCGCGGCTCGTTGACATAAAACCACCCCTGCTGCCATAGGTCGGAAGACTCGGCGAAAGATCCTCCAAACCAAACCGTGCCGGCAAGCTTGCTTATTATAACGCTGCCGCACTCTGCCTGCTCCTCCTCTATCACCTGCGGCGTCACATCAAAAGTCTTGAGCCACAAACCAAAGTGCGGAGGAGTCCGGAGGAAGGCCTCACACGTGACGATAAATGTCGAGATGAGGAGAACGGAGTCCGGGGCCAGATCGTGAAAATCTAGCCCATAGTAGAACATGAGCCCCCGGACGAAGGGGTTAAGCGCGAACCCTAACCCATGGAGGAAGTGGGACACAAATACTACCCTCTCGCCGGATTTGGGGTGGGAATAACCTGCCCCTTGGCGGGAAGCCGACGAAGGATTTCTGGGGTCAGATACCTCGCCACGCGGAGCTTCGCAATATCCTCCTCTGTGACAGAAGAGGCCACCCACCGGCCTGAACGGCTGGGCCCGGACATGATTGGGGCTAGTGGTGATTGAAACTCGAGGGATAGAACTCGATGTGGCTGGGGTTGAGGAAGAAGCCAGCGCGGAAGAGAGAGACAAGTTTGGGTCCCTATATAAAGGCCCAGAATATCGAGCGTCCCCTCCTGCGTCTCGAAACCTACCTATCCTCAAAGAGTTATACCCTGGGGACGGTTGGGTTACACACACCTGCATTATTGAAAATCTCGTGAATAAGGGGACACGATCTCTGCTTTGACAAGACGTGCCAATAAAACCGCTCCCCGAGACGTGGGGCGACGGGCTAGCCACCGGTTGGAAATAATAACCGGGCAGGCGTGATACATTGTCATAAACAGTTGTCAGCAGATTGGACTTGTGGAGTATTGTATTTTCTGCAATTACATACGCTGGTCCAGATATATTTACTACATCCGAAGGCTATCTAGGAGTTCGGAAGAAGGGGAACCCGCCTTGCAATGCCAAAGACAATCTGCGCGCCGGACTCCTAGTCATTGGAGCCAGGTTCAGGGGCTAGTGAGGGAGTCCTGGACTAAGGGGTCCTCGGGCGTCCGGCCTGTTATCTACTGGGCCAGATTGATGGGCTATGAAGACATAAAGACCGAAGACTGTACCCGTGTCCGGATTGGACTCTACTTGGCATGGAAGGCAAGCTAGGCGACCGATTATGAAGATTTCCTCGTATGTAACCGACTCCATGTAACCCTAGATCTCTCCGGTGCCTATATAAACCGGAGAGCATAGTCGGGATAGGGATATTCATTACCAGATACTCATAGGCTAGACTTCTAGAGTTTAGCCATTACGATATCGTGGTAGATCAACTCTTGTAACACTCATATTCATCAAGATCAATCAAGCAGGAAGTAGGGTATTACCTCCATAGAGAGGGCCCGAACCTGGGTAAACATTGTGTCCCCCGTCTCCTGTTACCATCGATCCTAGACGCTCAGTTCGGGTCCCCCTACCCGAGATCGGCCGGTTTTGACACCGACACCCGTGACCTCAATAACAAAAGTAACTACTCACAAATGATAACCACGACCAAGATCAGAGGGGTATTAAATAGCATAATGGATCTGAACATATAATCTTCCACCAAATAAACCATAGAGTAATCAACTACAAGATGTAATCAACACTACTAGTCACCCACATGTACCAATCTGAGATTCCGGTACAAAGATTGAACACAAGAGATGAACTAGGGTTTGAGAGTAGATGGTGTTGTTGAAGATCTTGATGGAGATTGGCCTCCCAAAGATGAGAGGTTTGTTGGTGATGACGATGGCTTCAATTTCCCCTCAGGGAGGGATGTTCCCCCGGCGGAATCGCTCCGCCGGAGGGCAAACGTGCTCCTACCCAAGTTCCGCCTTGAAACGGCGGCGCTCCATCCCAAAAGTCCACTCCTTATTTTTTTTCTAGGTCAAAATGACTTATATACCAGAAGATGGGCATCGGAGGCGGGTCGGGCTGACCACAACCCACCAGGGCACGCCTGGGGGGCCTGGCGCGCCCTGGCCTCTTGTGGTCACTAGGAGGGCACCCTCCGGTAGTTATTTGCTCCAGTATTTTTCATATATTCCAAAGAAATTCTCTGTAAATTTTTAGCTCATTTGGAGTTGTGCAGAATAGGTAGCTCTCATGTAGCTTTTTCAGGTTCAGAATTCCAGCTGCCGACATTCTCCCTCTTTGTGTAAACCTTGCATATTATGAGAGAAAAGGCATTAGAATTACTCCATAAAGAATTATTATGCATAAAAACATTATAAATAACAGTAGAAAAACATGATGCATAATGGAAGTATCGGTGGTATTTAGTAAATTCTCATTCCTTTTACAAGGAATGGGAAGAGATTTCAATGATATGTGTGTAGAGTCAACCACAAATGTGTCATTTATTGGTTTTTCAACTATAGAAAAATGAAATGCATGCTTGAAAAACATGACACTTGGCATGGTGTCATGGTATGGCCTCACCATACCCTGGTAAAAGTTTGAGAAGGTTTGGCTTATGTCGTCATGCATGATGTTCATAGATCGAACAATCACCGAAGAAGTTTCATGGTTCGTAGAGGGAAATCACCAAGATTGAAGGGGAATCCAAATTTCTTTCGTCCTTTAGTTTTTTTTCTATGATGAACATACACCCTGCAAATTACCGTGTTCAAATTTGGGACTTTTCCAGGCTCATTACCATATTTAGGTGATTATGTGCATTTTCTAGGCATTAATGCCCATAATTCAAATTCAAACAATTTGTCCATGAAAAAGTGCACAAAAATGGTCTAGAAAACCATGCTCGTGGTATTTAGTAAATTATCATGCCTTTTACAAGGAATGGGCATAGATTTCAAGGATATGTGATGTGTTGTTTATTGTTTTTTCAACTATAGAAAAATGAATAGATGCTTGAAAAACATGACGCCTGGCATGGTGCTGTGGTATGGCCTCACCATGCCCTGGTAAATTTTTTAGAAGGTTTGGCTTATGTCGTCATGCATGTTCTTCATAAATCGAACCATCACCGAGGAAGTTTCATGGTTTCGAGAGGGAAATCACCAAGATTGAAGGGGAATCCAAATTTCCTTCGTCCTTTATCCTTAAGTTTTTTTTCTCTGATGAACATATCCCCTGCACATCACCATGTTCAAATTTGGCACTTTCCGGGCTCATTTACCATATTTTGGCGATTATGTGCATTTTCTAGGCATTAATGCACATAATTCAAATTCAAACAATTGATGTATAAAAAGTGCAAAAAACGGTCTCGAAAACCATGCTCATGGTATTTAGTAAATTCTTATGCCTTTTACAAGTAGTGGGCAGAGATTTCAAGGATATGTATGGCAAGAGTCAACCACAAACGTGTTGTTTATTGGTTTTTCAACTATAGTCAAATGAAATACATGCTTGAAAAACATGACACTTGGCATGGGGCCATTGTATGTCCTCACCATTCCTTGGTAAAAATTTGAGAAGGTTTGGCTTATGTCGTCATGCACGCTCTTCATAAATCGAACCATCATCGAGGAAGTTTCATGGTTTCGAGAGTGAAATCACCAAGATTGAAGAGGAATCCAAATTTCCTTTGTCCTTTGTCCTTGAGTTTTTTTTCTGTGATGAACATACACCCTGCAGATCACCGTCTTCAAATTTGGCACTTTTCTGGGCTCATTTACCATATTTAGGTGATTTTAAGAATTTTCTAGACATTTAGCGCAGATAAATCCAATCCAGCTACAGTTTCACGGGTGTGATGATAGGGACGTGGATTGTCATTCGATTGCGGTGCATCCTATGGTGCACATGCGCAATCCGCGTGGCTGGGGTAGAGGCCAATTAGAACGCAACACACAATAGGGTGAGCGCACGCTGTTGCCTGAGGCGAGGGAGATGAACCGTGTGCGATAATGAATGACAAAGATTGTAGGCGAAGCCAAAGCCGCACAGAAGGAGCGGAAAATGCAGAAAGTGGTCAAGAAAAGAGAGTCCCGCCACCGGAAGAAAGAAGAGGCCACACGCCATGCTGAGGAGAGCTAGGCAGAGATCCAAGCACGATGGGCTGCCGCCGACAAGGCCAGAAGTAGAACGACGGCGTCTGGCCAACATGCCCGATGCCTCCACCTGCGAGGATCATGGTGGTAGCTACCACGACGCTGATGAGAGTTGTGTAGAGATCCAAGCACGGTGGGCTACCGCCGACAAGGCTGGGAAGGAGAACGATTTACGACTGGCCAGCATGTGAGAAGTAGTTTGTCACAGCCCAACAATTATGCTTTGTAATTGGTTGCATCAGTGAGTGGCATCCATGCATCATGTTTAAATTCCATTTAAATGTGAATTGGGGAAAATGGAAAGCCTCAGAGATCATTCCTAAAAAATGATCAACATTAAAAATTGCTTCAAATAAACCCAAGAAAATCTTCTTGTTAAGCTATAAAAATATTGGCAAGAGGTAAAATTCAAACCAATATTTTTGGAGTCTCAGGGATATTTGTTTTGGGCCTTTGAAATTAAATCAATAAGTATTTGACTTTTGGATTGTATTCATTTTATACAGAATATATTCCAAAAGGCCCTGAAATTATTTATGTGCCTTTGGAGAAGTCCATAATGGCTACATAAAAATATTCAGAAGGTTTTGCCCTGTTATGGATTTCTTTGAATTTGAATCAGTGGCAAAATGAATAAATAAAAAGAAAATAGAACAGAAATTAAAACAGAACAGCAAAACTCACCTGGGCATCTTACCTGTAGCAGCAACCCACCTGGCCAGGCCACCTGGCGGCCCGGCCCACCAGGGGCACACCCGTCTTCTTCCCCGTGCCAGCGCACAAAGCAGCTCGGTGGCGAGCGCCGACGCCACACCTGGCCACCTCCTGCCTGGTTGCCTCCCTCCCCAATCCCCTGGACGATGCCACACACCCTTCCTGGTCTCTCTCTCACTCTTGCCCTTGTTCTCCCTCCCCTGGCGCCCTCTCCCTCTCCTCCCCGAGCGCACCAGAGAGCGCCGACGAGCACCATCGCAGCCACCGCGCACGCCTCGCCTCGCCGTCCGGTTTCCTAGCTCCGCCTCGACGCCGTGGAGCCGCACGCCAAAGCACGCGACTGCGGGAGCCCCTGCAATGCCGCCATCACCGTCATCTTCAACCTCCAGCGCCCGAGATCGCCGGCAACGTCACGTCGCCGTCCGGCCTCCCCCGAGCTCGTTGATGCCTCCAAATGACGCGGGGTGAGCCCCTCTTCATTTCGCCCTATCCCCGTTGCCCCGCACGCCCTCTAGCGCTAGCGCCGCCGTGCCCGAAGCTCACCGCCGCACAGCCACGTCGCCGTCGTTGTTTCAGCCGTTGTAGCTCGCGGGCGAGCACATCAATGTGCTCAGCGTCCCTCCACGAGCCCGTAGCCACCAACCGCTTCCCCTCCCGAGCTCCGTAACACCGAACCCTAGCTCGCCCGAGCTCCAGCCGCCGCTAAAGCTTGTCGCCGGCCACTTTCCGGCAACCCCAGCACCACCCGCCACCACCACTAGAAGTGCCGCAACGCCAGGAACCCGTAGAGCCCTTCCGCGCATCAAACCGTCGCTGGAGTAGCGATTCCGGTGTGCCTTCGCCGTCTGTCAAGGTCGCCGGTGGCTAATCCCTGGCCGCGCCGACGTGGCCGCATGATTAGTGCTAATCACTGCTAGCTAACCACCGCACATCCACTGACAGTGGGCCCCACAGCGAGTCAAAGCAGGAGTCAACGCGGGATTAGCGCCTCTATCACCGACCAGTGGGCCCGACAGGTCAGGTTTGACCTGGACCGGGTCAGTTGACCTGCTGATGTCACTGTTGGCCTTGCTAACGCCATAAAGCTTGTTTGGCATTTTCAATAACCAGGAAATTCCAGAAATAGTTAAAACTTCTAAAAATCATAGAAAATAATCTATAACTCGGATTGAAAAGATTTATATATGAAAAATGATCAGAAAAATCCAAAGAATCTGTTTATGTCATTTTAATGCATGTTTGAACAACTTACAGCCACTGTTTATGACAATTTGAATAAATGGCATTTTAAATTTCCCATGTGGAGTTTGAATTTGAACCTAGTGTTCAAACCAACTCCATTTAAATCGTTGCTAGTTGCATGAGCTCAAATCACAGCATATTGCCATGTGACATTCATGCATCATATTGTTGCATCGCATTGATTGTGTTTCTTCTCTGTTGCCGGTAATTGTCCCATCTCAGTAGACGTGGTTCCGACGATGAGTACGATGACACCGATGAAGAGATATACTATCTTCAGAAGTGCCAGGCAAGCAAAACCCCCTTGTTCATTCCGATACAATCCCACTCTCTCGCTGCTGCTCTCTTTTACTGCATTAGGACAACATCGATTCAACTGTTACATGCTGCGGTAGTTGAACCCCTTTCCTCTGCATGACCTGTCATTCCCATAGTAAATAGATGAAACCCACTAGTATGAGTAGGAGTTGTTTGAGCCCTGACCAGTCATGCTTGTTTTTAGGAATGATCTCTGAGGCTTTCCATTTTCCCCAATTCACATTTAAATGGAATTTAAACATGATGCATGGATGCCACTCACTGATGCAACCAATTAAAAAGCATAATTCTAGGGCTGTGACAACTCACCCCCACTAAACAAGAATCTCGTCCCGAGATTCAAGACGTGAGGTAAGAAGACATAGGGGACACAAAGCTAACACGATCTTCATGATCCAATTGTCCTTCTCGAAGATGTTGATTCATTGCTTCAAATTGATCTTGATGTCTTTGCTTTCGCGATCTTCATCCAACACAATGACAAAAGGGAAAGGAAATTGTACCGGAATCGATCACCTCAAAGTTCGAGCACTCAAGATCAACTCATGGAGTGAGACATTGAAACATCGCTTGAGTTGAGTCACAAAACACATATAAGGGGTGATGGTAAGGAGCTGATGACGAAGTTTCAATTTTGGTAAGCAACAACTCCATGCTTAGGTAAGATGGGGCATGGTGTCAAAGTAGCGAGGAGTTAATTGCCCTGCATACCACAACGGGGCACCTTGGAAGAGGTGACTCTTAGGATTATTTCCTTAAGTGACAAAAAGAATTACTTTTGATACAGAGGTCATTGAACTCTCTACCAGCCTAAGGAAATTCACAAACGATCGTTTGAAGGAGTTCGAAGAAATGGCATACTCAGTTTGGAAAGGAAACTAGAGTTATAAGACAACTCGGCAAACGGAAGGCACATTTCAACTGATACCTAGGATATAACCTAGTGTCTGAGCATGCTCTCAAGAACTTGAGCATTTCCATATTCATCAAGGTTTTACCAACATCCGTGCCAAGGATCCTGGCAACACATCATACTACCATGGTGAATAATGATGGAGGAAGCAGATGCAAAGGAAGATAACACTTTCTCAAATTTCACCATGACTGGGCCAAGGAAACAAAATCTGGATGATCGACCGAGAGACATTTAGCACTCCGCTTCTAATGTTCTCCTTGATGTTCTACATACCACAGTCATACTTAAAGCATTAATGTGGCCATCAAGTATAGGTCAGACTTCTGGAAGACAAAGGATCCATAAGGAACAACTTCTAGAATATGTCATATGACATTCTCATGGGGAGGTGGGTAAATTGCTGAATCAAGATACTACAATAATTGGCCTCCTGGCTAGGTGGGGTAGCCACAACATCCACTTTACCGGCTTATAGAACCAATATTACAGTTCTTGGGAAACGTTCCAACCATTATATCTACATGAGATTCAGATCTGGTTGATCACAGGGTACTCCGGACTCAGCATGTCTAAAAGTGAAAGGTTGCAAGACAAATCGACGATATGACGTTGCAAGGTTCTTAGGAAATGGGCTACGATAGTAAGCTCCAAAACATGAACTGGTTCTACTACACACATGTGAACACGCTGTCCCAGACATACCAAGCATTCCAAATCATACACACAATATGCTCGTTATGTGCAAATACAACATGGCATCACAACAAAACTCTACAACACAAAGTATTGATTCATTAGGCTCCGAGGAGCCAGATATTACAAACATGGGTCTGATGACCCAGCATTCAAGTCATACAAGCAAAAAGCACATGCGGAAGCTTAACTTGTCTGAGTACAGACAACTACAAATGAAAAAGGCTAAGAAGCCTGGCTATCTACAAGACCCTGCCGGGGGTACAAGATCGTAGCGGAGGTAACAAGCTAAACGTCGAAGTCCACGCGGAACTACTAGTGAGAGTGAGGTCTCTCTGCAAAAACATAAATTAAGCAAACGTGAGTACAAATGTACCCAGCAAGACATACATCAGAACTATCTACATATGCATCAGTATCAACAAAGGGGTGGTGGAGTTTAACTGCAGCAAGCCAGCTTTGACTCAGTGGCTAACCTGAACTACGACTGCAAGTAACTCTTTTGAGGTGGCG
This sequence comes from Triticum aestivum, assembly GCF_018294505.1. Lineage (NCBI taxonomy): Eukaryota > Viridiplantae > Streptophyta > Magnoliopsida > Poales > Poaceae > Triticum > Triticum aestivum. Next base: position 221,665,501 of record NC_057799.1, read on the forward strand.
CACACGAGTCCACATATTCACCATATCAATAGACCACTATGGATCTGCTCCCGTCTCCCTATGAGAAGGTCATCCGTAGCACTCACGCTTATCTTGCGCATTTTAGAGTATCCACTTTCACTTGTCTATGAACTATACAGGCTACCCAGAAGTCCTTTTCCACGGACACGGCTATTCGAATAAATGATGTTAACCCTGCAGGGGTGTACTTCTTCGCACACGCTCTCGCCACTTACCACCATGTACACGTCGTGTATCTCGGCAACCTTCAAGCGGAAGCCTGGTGAGGGAGTCGGCCACGACCTGACTAACCACACAAGTCTCTAGTCCAGGTTTATCGCCTATTCGGGTTCCATCCGCAAGGACATCCGGCCGGGGTGTCGCTCACGGCCCCAAACGATGTGAGCAGGGTTCCCAAGCCCACCTCGACGGATGGATCTACTCTTGGTACACCGTGCCATGGTGCCTAGTCTGTCCCAAGCCCACCTGTACCGGGTATGTGTGGGATCCGACAACCTAGTTGTTTATCCTTGGTAGCCTCTCTTACCGGGAAATGTCTCCTAGTGCTTCCACTGAGCCATGGTAGCTTGCTACTGCTTCGGAACACTTAGGCTGGCCGGCATGTGTCCTTCTTCGATCCTGTGTCTGTCCCTTCGGGGAAATGTCAAGCGGTGTCTTTCTTAGTCCTGTTAGCCTGCTACAGCCCGCATTCCCGGAGTCCTGCTAGCCTAGTTGCTACAGCCCGAATTCACTCGCTGATGACCGACACGTTCGTTGTTGGGTCATGTATGCCTGTCCCTGTAAGTTAGTGCCACTTTGGGTTCACGACTAGTCATGTCGGCCCGGGTTCTCTGTCAAATGGATGCTAGCGACACTATCATATACATAAGCCAAAAGGCGCAAATGGTCCCGGGCCAGGTAAGGTGGCACCCGTGGGAATACCGTGCGTGAGGCCGCAAAGTGATATGATGTGTTACAAGCTAGATCAGTGTGACTTAGGATTGGGGTCCTGACATAGTTCATGCGTGTGTCGCCCGTAAGTCTGTATAATTAATTACGGGCATCTACCAGTACTACTTACTAGTTTTAGCGCAAATTACTAGTATCTAGTAATTTTAGTTGGTACTATCTATTATTAACGTACACTGCCGATAAGCGCATCATTTTAGGGCTTTGAGCGTTGCTTAGCATGTGTTCACTGAAGTTTTGTAGCTGTACCTATGGGGGAACGTAGTAATTTCAAAAAAATTCCTACGCACACGCAAGATCATGGTGATGCATAGCAATGAGAGGGGAGAGTGTTGTCCACATACCCTCATAGACCATTAAGCGGAAGCGTTATAACAACGCGGTTGATGTAGTCGTACGTCTTCACGATTGAACGATCCTGAGTATCGAACGTACGACACCTCCGCGTTCAACACACGTTCAGCTCAGTGACGTCTCGTGAACTCAGGATCCAGTAGAGCTTCCAGGAAGAGCTTCGTTAGCACGACGACATGGTGACGGTGATGATGATGCTACTAACACAGGGCTTCGCCTAGGCACCGCTACGATATGACCGAGGTGGATTATGGTGGAGGGGGGCACCGCACACGGATAAGAGATCAATGATCAATTGTTGTGTCCTTGGGGTGCCCCCCTGCCCCCGTATATAAAGGAGCTAGGGGGAGGCGGCCGGCCAAGGAAGAGGGCGCGCCAAGGGGGGAGTCCTAGTACCACCGGGAGTAGGACTCCCCTTTTCCTAGTAGGAGTAGGAGAAGGGGGAAGGAGGAGAGAGAGGGGAAGAAAAGGGGGGCGCCGCCCCCCTCCTTGTCCAATTCGGAGTAGAGGGGGAAGGGGGCGCGGCCAACCCTGGCCGCCCCTCCTCTTCTCCACTAAGGCCCATTAGGCCCAATATACTCCCCGGGGGGTGGGTCCTGGTAACCCCCCGGTACTCCGGTATATGTCTGAAACCTCCAGAAACACTTCTTTCGGTACAATATATCAATCATTACATCTCGACCATTTCGAGACTCCTCGTCATGTCTGTGATCATATCCGGGACTCCGAACTTCTTTCGGTACATCAAAATACAAAAACTCATAATACCAATCGTCACCGAACTTTAAGCGTGCGGACCCTACGGGTTCGAGAACTATGTAGACTTGACCGAGACACGTCTCCGGGCAATAAACAATAGCGGAATCTAGATGCTCATATTGGTTCCTACATATTCTACGAAGATGTTTATTGGTCAAACCACATAACAACATACGTTGTTCCCTTTGTAATCGGTATGTTACTTGCCCGAGATTCGATCGTCGGTATCTTAATACCTAGCTCAATCTCACTACTGGCAAGTCTCTTTAATCGTTCCGTAGTGCATCATCCCATAACTAACTTATTAGTCACATTGCTTCCAAGGCTTATAATGATGTGCATTACCGAGAGGGCCCTGAGATACCTCTCCGACAATCGGAGTGACAAATCGCAATCTCGATCTATGCCAACTCAACAAGTACAATCGGAGACACCTGTAGAGCACCTTTATAATCACCCAGTTACGTTGTGACGTTTGGTAGCACACAAAGTGTTCCTCCGGTAATCGGGAGTTGCATAATCTCATAGTCATAGGAACATGTATAAGTCATGAAGAAAGCAATAGCAGTAAACTAAACGATCAAGTGCTTAGCTAACGGAATGGGTCAAGTCAATCACATCATTCTCCTAATGATGTGATCCCGTTAATCAAATGACATCTCATGTCTATGGTTAGGAAACTCAACCATCTTTGATCAACGAGCTAGTCAAGTAGAGGCATACTAGTGACATTATGTTTGTCTATGTATTCACACATGTATATGTTTCCGGTTAATACAATTCTAGCATGAATAATAAATATTTATCATGATATGAGGAAATAAATAATAACTTTATTATTGCCTCTAGGGCATATTTCCTTCAGTATCCCACTTGCACTAGAGTAAATAATCTACATTACATAGTAATAATTCTAACACTCATGGAGTTTTGGTGCTGATCAAGTTTTGCTCGTTGAAGAGGCTTAGTCAACGGGTCTGCAACATTCAGATCTGTATGTATGTTGCAAATCTCTATGTATCCCACCTGGACTTGATCCCGGATGGAATTGAAGCATCTCTTGATGTGCTTGGTTCTCTTGTGAAATCTGGATTCCTTTGGCAAGGCAATTGCACCAGTATTGTCACAAAAGATTTTCATTCCGATGCACTAGGTATGACACCTAGATGGGATATGAACTCCTTCATCCAGACTCCTTCATTTGCTTCTTCCGAAGCAGCTATGTACTCCGCTTCACACGTAGCTCACGCCACGACGCTTTGTTTAGAACTGCACCAACTGACAGCTCCACCGTTCAATGTAAACACGTATCCGGTTTGCGATTTAGAATCGTCCGGATCAGTGTCAAAGCTTGCATCGACGTAACCATTTACGACGAGCTCTTTGTCACCTCCATAAATGAGAAACATATCCTTAGTCCTTTTCAGGTATTTTAGGATCTTCTTGACCGCTGTCCAGTGATCCATTCCTGGATTACTTTGGTACCTTCCTGCTAAGCTAATAGCAAGGCACACATCAGATCTGGTACACAACAGTGCATACATGATAGAGCCTATGGCTGAAGCATAGGGAACACTTTTCATTTTCTCTCTATCTTCTCCAGTGGTCAGGCATTGAGTCTGACTCAACTTCACACCTTGTAACACAGGCAAAAACCCTTTCTTTGCTTGATCCATTTTGAACATTTTCAAAACTTTGTCAAGGTATGTGCTTTGTGAAAGTCCAATTAAGCGTCTTGATCTATCTCTATAGATCTTGATGCCCAATATGTAAGCAGCTTCACCAAGGTCTTTCATTGAAAAACTCTTATTCAAGTATCCTTTTATGCTATCCAGAAATTCTATATCATTTCCAATTAGCAATATGTCATCCACATATAATATTTGAAATGCTACAGAGCTCCCACTCACTTTCGTGTAAATACAGGCTTCTCCAAAAGTCTGTATAAAACCATATGCTTTGATCACACTATCAAAACATTTATTCCAACTCCGAGAGGCTTCCACCAGTCCATAAATGGATCGCTGGAGCTTCTACACTTTGTTAGCTCCCTTTGGATCGATAAAACCTTCCGGTTGCATCATATACAACTCTTCTTCTAGAAATCCATTCAGAAATGCAGTTTTGACATCCATTTGCCAAATTTCATAATCATAAAATGCGGCAATTGCTAACATGATTCGGACAGACTTAAGCATCGCTACGGGTGAGAAAGTCTCATCGTAGTCAACTCCTTGAACTTGTCGAAAACCTTTCGCAACAAGTCGAGCTTTGTAGATAGTAACATTACCATCAGCGTCAGTCTTCTTCTTGAAGATCCATTTATTCTCTATGGCTTGCCGATCATCGGGCAAGTCAACCAAAGTCCACACTTTGTTCTCATACATGGATCCCATCTCAGATTTCATGGCCTCAAGCCATTTTGCGGAATCTGGGCTCACCATCGCTTCTTCATAGTTCGTAGGTTCGCCTTGGTCAAGTAACATGACCTCCAGAATAGGATTACCATACCACTCTGGTGCGGATCTTACTCTGCTTGACCTGCGAGGTTCGGTAGTAACTTGGTCTGAAGTTTCATGATTAATATAATTATCTTCTTCACTGATTGGTGTAGGTGTCACAGAAACCGGTTTCTGTGATGAACTACTTTCCAATAAGGGAGCAGCTACAGTTACCTCATCAAGTTCTACTTTCCTCCCACTCATTTCGAGAGAAACTCCTTCTCTAGAAAGGATCCATTCTTAGCAAGAAATGTCTTGCCTTCGGATCTGTGATAGAAGGTGTACCCAATAGTTTCCTTTGGGTATCCTATGAAGACACATTTCTCCGATTTGGGTTCGAGCTTATCAGGTTGAAGTTTTTTCACATAAGCATCGCAGCCCCAAACTTTAAGAAACGACAACTTTGGTTTCTTGCCAAACCACAGTTCATAAGGCGTCGTCTCAACGGATTTCGACGGTGCCCTATTTAACGTGAATGCAGCCGTCTCTAAAGCATAACCCCAAAACGATAGCGGTAAATCAGTAAGAGACATCATAGATCGCACCATATCTAGTAAAGTATGATTACGACGTTCGGACACACCATTTCGCTGTGGTGTTCCGGGTGGCGTGAGTTGTGAAACTATTCCACATTGTTTCAAATGTAGACCAAACTCGTAACTCAAATATTCTCCTCCACGATCAGATCGTAGAAACTTTATTTTCTTGTTACGATGATTTTCCACTTCACTCTAAAATTCTTTGAACTTTTCAAATGTTTCAGACTTATGTTTTATTAAGTAGATATACCCATATCTGCTCAAATCATCCGTGAAGGTGAGAAAATAACGATACCCGCCGCGAGCCTCAATATTCATCGGTCCACATACATCAGTATGTATGATCTCCAACAAATCTATTGCTCGCTCCATTGTTCCGGAGAACGACATTTTAGTCATCTTGCCCTTGAGGCATGGTTCGCAAGTACTAAGTGATTCATAATCAAGTGATTCAAAAAGTCCATCAGTATGGAGTTTCTTCATGCGCTTTACAGCAATATGACCTAAACGGCAGTGCCACAAATAAGTTGCACTATCATATCAACTCTGCATCTTTTGGCTTCAATATTATGAATATGTGTATCACTACTATCGAGATTTAATAAAAATAGACCACTCTTCAAGGGTGCATGACCATAAAAGATATTACTCATATAAATAGAACAACCATTATTCTCTGATTTAAATGAATAACCGTCTCGCATCAAAGAAGATCCAGATATAATGTTCATGCTTAACGCTGGCACCAAATAACAATTATTCAGGTCTAAAACTAATCCCGAAGGTATATGTAGAGGTAGCGTTCCGACCGCGATCACATCGACTTTAGAACCATTTCCCACGCGCATCGTCACCTCGTCCTTAGCCAATCTTCGCTTAATACGTAGTCCCTGTTTCGAGTTGCAAATATTAGCAACAGAACCAGTATCAAATACCCAGGTGCTACTGCGAGCATTAGTAAGGTACACATCAATAACATGTATATCACATATACCTTTGTTCACCTTGCCATCCTTCTTATCCGCCAAATACTTGGGGCAGTTCCGCTTTGAGTGACCAGTCTGTTTGCAGTAGAAGCACTCAGTCTCAGGCTTAGGTCCAGACTTGGGTTTCTTCTCCAGAGCTGCAATTTGTTTGCTATTCTTCTTGAAGTTTCCCTTCTTCTTCCCTTTACCGTTTTTCTTGAAACCGGTGGTCTTGTTGACCATCAACAGTTGATGCTCCTTCTTGATTTCTACCTCCGCAGCCTTTAGCATTGCGAAGAGCTCGGGAATTGTCTTATCCATCCCTTGCATATTATAGTTCATCACAAAGCTCTTGTAGCTTGGTGGCAGTGATTGAAGAATTCTCTCAATGACACTATCATCCGGAAGATTAACTCCCAGTTGAATCAAGTGATTATTATACCCCGACATTTTGAGTATATGTTCAGTGACAGAACTATTCTCCTCCATCTTGCAGCTGTAGAACTTATTGGAGACTTCATATCTCTCAATCCAGGCATTTGATTGAAATATTAACTTCAACTCCTGGAACATCTCATATGCTCCATGGCGTTCAAAACGTCGTTGAAGTCCCAGTTCTAAGCCGTAAAGCATGGCACACTGAACTATCGAGTAGTCATCAGCTTTGCTCTGCCAGACATTCTTAACATCGTCAGTTGCATCTGTAGTAGGCCTGGCACCCAGTGGTGCTTCCAGGACGTAATTCTTCTGTGGAGCAATGAGGATAATCCTCAAGTTACTAACCCAGTCCGTGTAATTGCTACCATCATCTTTCAACTTTGCTTTCTCAAGGAACGCATTAAAATTCAACGGAACAACAGCACGGGCCATCTATCTACAACAACATATAGAAGCAAAATACTATCAGGTACTAAGTTCATGATAAATTAAAGTTCAATTAATCATTTTACTTAAGAACTCCCACTTAGATTGACATCCCTCTAATCATCTAAGTGATCACGTGATCCAAATCAACTAAACCATGTCCGATCATCACGTGAGATGGAGTAGTTTTCAATGGTGAACATCACTATGTTGATCATATCTACTATATGATTCATGCTCGACCTTTCGGTCTCAGTGTTCCGAGGCCATTTCTGCATATGCTAGGCTCGTCAAGTTTAACCCGAGTATTCTACGTGTGTAAAACTGTCTTACACCCGTTGTATTTGAACGTAGAGCTTATCACACCCGATCATCACGTGGTGTCTCGGCACGACGAACTTTCGCAACAGTGCATACTCAGGGAGAACACTTATACCTTGAAATTTAGTGAGAGATCATCTTATAATGCTACCATCAATCAAAGCAGAATAAGATGCATAAAGGATAAACATCACATGCAATCAATATAAGTGATATGATATGGTCATCATCATCTTGTGCCTTTGATCTCCATCTCCAAAGCACCGTCATGATCACCATCGTCACCGGCGCGACACCTTGATCTCCATCGTAGCATCGTTGTCGTCTCGCCAACTATTGCTTGTACGACTATCGCTACCGCTTAGTGATAAAGTAAATCACTTACAGGGCGATTGCATTGCATACAATAAAGCGACAACCATATGGCTCCTGCCAGTTGCCGATAACTCCGTTACAAAACATGATCATCTCATACAATAAATATAGCATCATGTCTTGACCATATCACATCACAACATGCCCTGCAAAAACAAGTTAGACGTCCTCTACTTTGTTGTTGCAAGTTTTACGTGGCTGCTACGGGCTGAGCAAGAACCGTTCTTACCTACGCATCAAAACCACAACGATAGTTCGTCAAGTTAGTGCTGTTTTAACCTTCTCAAGGACCGGGCGTAGCCACACTCGATTCACCTAAAGTTGGAGAAACTATCACCCGCCAGTCACCTGTGTGCAAAGCACATCGGTAGAACCAGTCTCGCATAAGCGTAGGCATAATGTCGGTCCGGGCCGCTTCATCGAACAATACCACCGAACCAAAGTATAACATGCTGGTAAGCAGTATGACCTGTATCGCCCACAACTCACTTGTGTTCTACTCGTGCATATAACATCTACGCATAAACCAGGCTCTGATACCACTGTTGGGGAACGTAGTAATTTCAAAAAAATTCCTACGCACACGCAAGATCATGGTGATGCATAGCAACGAGAGGGGAGAGTGTCGTCCATGTACCCTCATAGACCGTTAAGCGGAAGCATTATAACAACACCGTTGATGTAGTCGTACGTCTTCACGATTGACCGATCCTCAGTACCGAACATACGGCACCTTCGCTTTCAGCACACGTTCAGCTCGGTGACGTCCCGCGAACTCACGATCGAGTAGAGCTTCCGGGAAGTGCTTCGTTAGCACGACGGCGTGGTGACGGTGATGATGATGCTACCGACACAGGGCTTCGCCTAGGCACCACTACGATATGACCGAGGTGGATTATGGTGGAGGGGGGCACCTCACACGGCTAAGAGATCAATGATCAATTGTTGTGTCCTTGGGGTGTCCCCCTGCCCCCGTATATAAAGGAGCTAGGGGGAGGCGGCCGGCCAAGGAGGAGGACGCGCCAAGGGGGGAGTCCTACTCCCGCCGGGAGTAGGACTCCTCTTTTCCTAGTAGGAGTAGGAGAAGGGGGAAGGAGGAGAGAGAGGGGAAGGAAAGGGGGCCCCGCCCCCCTCCTTGTCCAATTTGGACTACAGGGGGAGGGGGCATGCGGCCTGCCCTGGCCGCCCTCCTCTTCTCCACTAAGGCCCAATAGGCCCAATATACTCCCCGGGGGGTGCCGGTAACCCCCCGGTACTCCGGTATATGTCTGAAACCTCCCGAAACACTTCTGGTGTCCGGACATATTCATACAACATATCGATCTTTACGTCTCGACCATTTCGAGACTCCTCGTCATGTCCGTGATCATATCCAGGACTATGAACTTCCTTCGGTACATCAAAATACAAAAACTCATAATACCGATCGTCACAGAACTTTAAGCGTGCGGACCCTACGGGTTCGAGAACTATGTAGACATGACCGAGACACGTCTCCGGTCAATAACCAATAGCGGAACCTGGATGCTCATATTGGTTCCTACATATTCTACGAAGATCTTTATCTTTCAAACCGCATAACAACATACGTTGTTCCCTTTGTCATCGGTATGTTACTTGCCCGAGATTCAATCGTCGGTATCTTAATACCTAGCTCAATCTCGTTACCGGCAAGTCTCTTTACTCATTCTATAGTGCATCATCCTGTAACTAACTTATTAGTCACATTGCTTGCAAGGCTTATAGTGATGTGCATTACCGAGAGGGCCCAGAGATACCTCTCCGACAATCAGAGTGACAAATCCCAATCTCGATCTATGCCAACTCAACAAGTACCATCGGAGACACCTGTAGAGCACCTTTATAATCACCCAGTTAGGTTGTGACGTTTGGTAGCACACAAAGTGTTCCTCCGGTAATTGGGAGTTGCATAATCTCATAGTCATAGGAACATGTATAAGTCATGAAGAAAGCAATAGCAGTAAGCTGAACGATCAAGTGCTAAGCTAACGGAATGGGTCAATGAAGGAAATATGCCCTAGAGGCAATAATAAAGTATTATATATTTCCTTATATCATGATAAATGTTTATTATTCATGCTAGAATTGTATTAACCAGAAACATAATACATGTGTAAATACATAGACAAACAGAGTGTCACTAGTATGCCTCTACTTGACTAGCTCGTTAATCAAAGATGGTTATGTTTCCTAGCCATAGACATGAGTTGTCATTTGATTAATGGGATCACCTCATTAGGAGAATCACGTGATTGACTTGACCCATTCCGCTAGCTTAGCACCCGATCGTTTAGTATGTTGCTATTGCTTTCTTCATGACTTATACATGTTCCCATGACTATGAGATTATGCAACTCCTGTTTACCGGAGGAACACTTTGTGTGCTACCAAACGTCACAACGTAAATGGGTGATTATAAAGGTGCTCTACAGGTGTCTCGAAAGGTACTTGTTGGGTTGGCGTATTTCGAGATTAGGATTTGTCACTCCGATTGTCGGAGAGGTATCTCTGGGCCCACTCGGTAATGCACATCACTATAAGCCTTGCAAGCATTGTGACTAATGAGTTAGTTGCAGGATGATGTATTACGGAACGAGTAAAGAGACTTGCCAGTAACGAGATTGAACTAGGTATCGAGATACCGACGATCTAATCTCGGGCAAGTAACAAACCGATGACAAAGGGAACAACGTATGTTGTTATGCGGTCTGACCGATAAAGATCTTTGTAGAATATGTGGGAGCCAATATGGGCATCCAGGTCCCGCTATTGGTTATTGACCGGAGAGGTGTCTCGATCATGTCTACATAGTTCTCGAACCCAAAGGGTCCGCACGCTTAAAGTTACGATGACAGTTATATTATGAGTTTATATGTTTTGATTTACCGAAGGTTGTTCGGAGTCCCGGATGTGATCACGGACATGACGAGGAGTCTCGAAATGGTCGAGACATAAAGATTGATATATTGGACGACTATATTCGGACACCAGAAGTGTTCCGGAGAAGTTTCGGATTAAACCGGAGTGCCAAAGGGTTACCGGAACCCCCCGGGGAAGTATTGGGCCTTAGTGGGCCTTGAGGGGAGAGAGAGGGCAGCAGCCAGGAGGTGGCGCGCCCCCTCCCAGGAGGAGTCCTAGTTGGACTAGGAGAGGGGGGCGCAGCCCCCTTTCCCTCTCCCTCTCCCTCTTTTTTCCTTCCCCCCTTCTTTTCCTAGTAGGACTAGGAAAGGGGAGTCCTACTCCTACTAGGAGGAGGACTCCCCCTCTCTCCTTGGCGCGCCTAGGGCAGCCGGCCTCCCCCTTGCTCCTTTATATACGGGGGCAGGGGGGCACCTCTATAGACACTTGATATACGATATTTTAGCCGTGTGCGGTTGCCCCCTCCACCATATTACACCTCGATAATACCGTTGCGGAGCTTAGGCGAAGCCCTGCGTCGGTGGAACATCATCATCGTCACCACGCCGTCGTGCTGACGAAACTCTCCCTCAACACTCGGCTGGATCGGAGTTCGAGGGACGTCATCGAGCTGAACGTGTGTAGAACTTGGAGGTGCCGTACGTTCGGTACTTGATCGGTCGGATCGTGAAGACGTATGACTACATCAACCGCGTTGTGATAACGCTTCCGCTGTCGGTCTACGAGGGTACGTGGACAACACTCTCCCCTCTCGTTGCTATGCATCACCATGATCTTGCGTGTGCGTAGGAAATTTTTGAAATTACTACGTTCCCCAACAGCCAAGTCAATCACATCATTCTCCTAATGATGTGATCCCGTTAATCAAATGACATCTCATGTCTATGGTTAGGAAACTCAACCATCTTTGATGAATGAGCTAGTCAAGTAGAGGCATACTAGTGACATTATGTTTGTCTATGTATTCACACATGTATTATGTTTCTGGTTAATACAATTCTAGCATGAATAATAAACATTTATCATGATATGAGGAAATAAATAATAACATTATTATTGCCTCTAGGGCATATTTCCTTCAGTACCCTGGCCCTAAATCCTCCTGAAACGTTCACCCGCAGCCACCGGAGACGAGCTGGCCGCAACTGGTTTTTAGTCCCACCTCGCCGCGCGAGTTGGCCACACACCGGCTTAAATAGCCATGCCGACGGAAGGTAGCAAGCTTCTCTTTTGTTGCATAGGATCAATTCTGGATATGTGAGCGAGGCAGGTTGACACTTGATTGCATTTCATAAACCGATGATTGTTCATCGAGTGTCACCTTTGCCTCGTTCATGTACGTTTAATAACCCTGCTAGAATGAAAGAGATTTTTAAATTTGTAGGTGCAGTTGTACATACTAATAAATATAAGAATTATTAGGAGATCACAAAACACATGGTTTCAATGTGTACCCGTGTGCGTTGTTTTGCGTTAATGATCCATAAGTCAGTTACATGTGCAATGTTTTCTAATAAAGCAAGCGTACCATTGAATGATTTAATCAACTATACATGTGTAGATTTTTTTGGAGACGGGATCTGCCAATTTTCTCTTTTCTCGTACATGAGTATTTTATGTGCTTCGTCTGCGTTGTGTGTTTCTCCCGCCCAAGTTTCAATTTTCGCAGCGAAATTTTCATTAGGCGCGTGATTTCAAAATTTATTCCTCCCACCACATCCCTACCCATCACATTTCCGCAGTATCTCCCCACCCTACCCCCCTCCCCACAGCTCAAACCGCTGCCGCCGCAACCACAGCTTCAACCACATCTACGTTAGGCCCGAGCATCGTCGATCCAGTCAGGTAACCCACCAATCTCTATCATGTCCCCAGCCTGATTGCTTAAATGGTGCCTGCAAAACACCCTCATGCCTCCAAATCCCCACCGCCCCAACTCCAGAGCATCGCCGTGCAAGCCAAACCACATATCACGTGGAGGTCGAGGAGCTGATGGCAGTCGATGGCGCGATGGCTGTTGTGCGTGTCAACATGGAGGAACACCTCGCCTCCGCTACCACTAACTTGGGGTGGGCTCTGGTCTAGATGAAGTGACCCAGCGACTACCCCTAGGACTTACCAAGTATGATCTTACCAGCTCAATCTTACCAATACTAGTTGCAATGGCTATGTTTTGTATAGTTGATGTATTAAGCATGTTGGTGCCTTGTTTATTTCAGTACTACACACTATGTGATGTTCAAGTACTCAATTTCACCAATACCAGCTACAAACTTACAATACAAGACTCAGGATGTTGTCAAGCCTCTTGTAATTAATAGTTGTATCCATCTTTTAATCTGTCCCTTTGCTACCGTGCTACTCTCCGCAATGAAGATATCACTAGAGATTATGTCATTTTATTTCCACTTCCTATTTTTGGTGGATGCTAACCCTGTTGTACTTAACATGCCTTTCCATGTACTTACATGGGGCCATAACGTGCGGTGATGTTGTTTGCTATCGAGGTTAGTTGCACCCCATGTCTTATATTATTTTACATCATTTGCGCAATTGCAGTTTAGCTTCTAACATTTACTTACTTCTTGTAGGTACACATGTCAGCGGCACTGATCCATGCTTCGACCTGGAGGAACACCTCACCTCTGCCGCCACTGACTTGGTAGCGGGCTCTGGCCAAGATGAAGTGCCCCAGGAACTACCCCTCGGGACTTACCAAGTATGAACTAACTAGTTCAATCTTACCAATACCAGATGCAATGGCTATGTTTTGTATGGTTGGTGTATTAAGGATGTTGTAATAAACAGGCCTAACACATCTTAGCTATTTTCCCTACCTTTTTATAGACAACTGGGCCATTCTGAGCTCTCGCAACACTTGCCTTGCGATGTTTAACTTTGTCAATTGCATTTTTATCGGTACCAGTTTCAATCGCTATACTATGTAGTTAAACGTGCCTTGTTTATTTGTTTATTTCAGTACTCCCCATTGTGTGATGTTCAAATATGAGCTGTCCAGCTCAATTTCACCAATATCAGCTACAAACTTACAATACATCACTGTAACACCCACGATGCGGCTATATCTCCCACGTGTCGAGGCACGGCTTAGAGGCATAACCGCATGGTGGTTTTGTCGCACGAAGGGTCATCTTCACACAATCCCATGTAATGAACAAGAATGGGATAAAGAGTTGGCTTACAATCGCCACTTCACACAATACTGAAATAAATCATACATCATCCAAAATACACACACATAGAACGACTACGGTCAAATCCAAATGAAAAGAAGATAACCCCAAATGCTAGATCCCCGATCGTCCCAACTGGGCTCCACTACTGATCATCAGTAAACGAAACGTAGTAACGACCAAGTTCCTCATCGAACTCCCACTTGAGTTTGGTAGCATTACCTGCACTGGTATCATCAGCACCTGCAACTATTTTGGTAGTATATGTGAGTCACGAGGACTCATCAATCTCAAAACCCGCGAGATCAAAGACTATTTATGCTTATGGGTAGTAAAGGGGTAATGGGGTGGAGCTGCAGCAAGCACTAAGCATATATGGTGGCTAAAATACGCAAATAAGAGCGAGAAGGGAAGCAACGCAACGGCCGAGAAGCTAGAAGTGATCTTGAAACTACTTACGTTCATACATAACCCAAAACCGTGTTCACTTCCCAGACTCCGCCGAAAAGAGACCATCACGGTTACACACGCGGTTGATGCATTTTAATTAAGTCAAGTGTCATGTTCTCTACAACCGGACATTAACAAATTCCCATCTACCACATAACCGCGGGCACGTCTTTCGAAAGATAATACCTTGCAGGGGTGTCCCAACTTAGCCCATCACAAGCTCTCACGATCAGCGAAGGATATTCCTTCTCCCAGAAAGACCCGATCAGTCTCGGAATCCCGGTTTCAAGACATTTCGACAATGGTAAAACAAGACCAGCAAGACCACCTGACTGTGCCGACAAATCCCGATAGGAGCTGCACATATCTCGTTCTCAGGGCACACCAGATAAGCTAAGCATACAAGTACCAACATAACCCAAGTTGCCAAGGGACGGTCCTGCACGGTGCTCTAGTTTGGACCAACACTCAGAGGAGCACTGGCCCGAGGGGGGGGTAAATAAAGATGACCCTTGAGTCTGCAGAACCCAAGGGAAAAGGCTTTGGCGGCAAATGTTAAAACCAAGGTTGGGCCTTGTTGGAGGAGTTTTATTCAAGGCGAACTGTCAAGGGGGTCCCATAACCTCAACCACATAAGGAACACAAAATCAAGGACATTACACCGGTATAACGGAAACTAGGGCGGCAAGAGTGGAACAAAACACCAGGCATAAGGCCGAGCCTTCCACCCTTTACCAAGTATATAGATGCATTAATTAAATAAGAGATATTGTGATATCCCAACATAATCATGTTCCAACATGGAGCAAACTTCAACTTCACCTTCAACTAATAACGCTATAAGAGGGGCTGAGCAAAAGCGGAAACATAGCCAAACAACGGTTTGCTAGGAAGGTGGGTTAGAGGCTTGACATGGCAATATGGGAGGCATGATAAATAAGTGGTAGGTAGTGCGACATAGCGATAGAGCGAACAACTAGCAAGCAAGGATAGAAGTGATGTCGATGGTAATGGTCATCTTGCCTGAGATACCGCAAGGAAGAAGAACGAGTCCATGAAGAAGACAACCAGATGTAGTTCGAACGAATACTCAGTATCGCAATGTAAACGGAACAATCAAGGAAAAGCGCAACCGGAAAGAAGGAAACATCATGGTAAACAACCATCACATAAACATGGCAAGATGGACAACCAAGTATGATGCATGTCCGGTTTAAAAATGCATAGCATGGCAAAGTGCAACAAACAATACTACAAGTTAAGTGGAGCTCAATATGCAACGAGTTGCATATTGGACAAACACCACATTTAATTATTTAGTTAACTCTCGTTTATGTACTCAACAATATTAAATGTTGGTTAACATGTCAAGAAGTGAATCATAAGTAAACTACACATTTGAGGCAATTTAAATGAGGCCGGAAACATCAAACAACAATTCCGGGAAAATCCTCATATGCATATTACGAATTTGCTAATGTTCTGCCCTAAACCATATTTTAATGTTGTTAAACAGTAAAACAAAGTGCACCAAGCTAATCTATGCACTTTTCTACCCCATTTACATATAAAGAACATTTAATTCAGAGCTACGGTTAATTAGTTATGAAATAAAACAGTTTAGCAAGTTATTTAAGGAAACTTAAACAAACAGCAAGTTTAAACGTTTTAAACATGGATGAAAGTGGCATATTATGAAGCTAGATGAAATTCTAAGCACCTTACATGTTGAAAACATTTTAATATGATGCATGGTTCTGGAATCATTCTATGCATGATGTTGAGGGTTTTTCCGTAAATCTGTAAACTCTGGAAATTAGACAAATTCGCATAACTGGAAAAAAAACATGAACGGGCCGCAACAGAGGCTGGCCCAACAGTGCACAGGGGGTGGAGGCTGCTCACCAGGCCTCATGGGCCGGTCGGTGGACGAGGCCGAAGCAGGCCGGCTTGGCTTTGAGGCGCTGGGCCGGAGCAGAGGAGGCCCAGGCGCGTGGACGATGCAGGGGCGTGGTCAACGCGCAGGGCATCGAACTGGAGTTGGCGCTGGGTGTATGATGTTGTAATTGCACGATGTATTGCTCTTCGTGCATAGGCACGTATATATGATGTACAAAGGTGGGCCACGGACCTCAACTATACAAGGAACTAGGAGGCGGGCCCAATACACAAT